>NW_009258284.1:2657248-2665219 GCF_000687185.1 Egretta garzetta
CCAATATGAGAGAGTTGCTTTTCTTACCAGCTTCAGTGGCCTTCCTAAGCAGAAATGCCCATGGAAAATAGTAAAAAGCTGGTAAAGGAGATATCTCTTTCATAATGTATGCAAGAAATATAAGCATATTTTTGGTGAGCCAAAGGCAGCTGTGGAGAAAAGTGTGACAGAAACACAAGTAGACTGGATGAGAACAGCACGGAAAGCCCTGTAGAGGGCCACTGGTTGCAACTGTTTTCACTTACCATTTTATGTCAATAGTGCTAATGAGCACAGCATCTCAGAAACAAGGATGTCTTGCTGTATTAGAAGTTCAGTCCTTCTCCCAGAGCTTTGGCTTCTCATCTTTTGGAATCACTGACTCCCATCGGCCTGTCCCTGAAAAATTACAGTGGAGTCTGTTTCATCTGCTGTGTACAAGCATAGCTACCTATAATGAAACTCCAACTTCAGCAAATAGCTTCCAACATTTCTTCTTTTTAAAGATGAAGCTCTTCTTTTTTTCATGTAAAACAGCTCCTTTGAAACAGTAAGAAGCCCCTTGATGTGGTTTTCACAACCAAAGAAATACATGACTCTTCATAGGCAATGTTCTGTTACTACCTTACTTTTTTCTTTTTTTTTCCCCCCCCATGTACACATATCTGTCCCAGATGAGAGGCCTAAGTCGAGGTATATAGTAGCCATTTTCAAAATACACCACCCCCCCCAACAAACCTTGACATCATGTAAAAGCTCTGTGCTCCTTGGGAAGTGCATAACTCTCAGCATGGTGAATTAAGGTGTCTTTACTCATTCCAGTTGACCTGATGGTGGAGAGATGAGTAAGAGATCTTTGCTGACTTTCTGGGATGAGCTAGGGGAAAGAGAAGACAGAGCAGTAAAATCTGAATTTTTCTGTTGTTCCGACTCAGGTGTGTGTATGTGTGATTAGTCTGGCTTTCCAGATGAGATCTCTAGAGGATGCAAAGATCCATAATGACTTCCTGAGCCCTGCAGCAGACACCTCTGTTGGCACTTCTGTTTGGCCTTGTCCAGTGCACATATTAAAGCCAGCACATTGCCTGGTAGAGAGGGAACTAAACTGTTACCTTCCTCACCTGCACTTAGCAGAGTAAATAACACCAACTAGCAAGTTATGAGATGCAGGTGGAGGATGTAGGTTGAGTCCCCAATCCTTAGGTATTTAAAAGATGGGTAGACGAGGTGCTCAGGGACATGGTTTAGTGGTGGGATGGCAGGGTTAGGTTAATGGTTGGACTTGATGATCTTAAAGGTCTTTTCCAACCTAGACAATTCTGTGATTCTATAACTAACTGTCCTTGCTATGAAATGAGGTCTTACTGTGTTAAACAACGGTGCTTTAGCCGTATCACAGAAATGGCATCCTCATGCTCTTTGTGTAAGCCAGCTTTGCTTACTGAGTGCCAGTAGGGTGTTCGGCTTCATATGTTGCAGTACTTACTATTAATATTTACTATCTAATAGTAGTATCACTACACAGAAACAAATAGAAATATTTGATGGACGTTTTTGGACAAATTGGTAGTAGTAACTAAGCAGTAACTAAGGTCAGGAATTAAGAGCAGCATTACTCAGAGAAAGCAAGCTGTTTCCTCTTTCCTTTGGATGGTGTCTGGTTGCCGTGACTCATTTTCTTAAAGCCTGCAAGTCTGAGTGACATATGCAACACCCATACCAATTAAGGTAATTTCAGAGCCTTCTTATGAAACTGCTTTTCTAACAGACGTGCACCTGTCCTACCCTGTTCCTTTCCTCTTCCTGCCTTCAAAATCTAATGGTTTTCTAAGCTAGCTTGGCTGTAATTCAAATTCTGCAGTCAGTTTTCTTGCGTGATGACTACACCTTGCAGTTAGACAACTATCTAAACTCCAGTATATGCTGTTTTCCAGCTCCAGGTGGAGGATCTTAGTGAGCATCGTGTAGCTAAATAGCTACTTGGTATTCATTTAGTGGCTAACTTCATTTACATCACAGGAATGCACCTGGGAGGTATCTGAAAGCAAAAATGATGCAAGCAGGGACCAGCTCTTGGTGACCACCGGAATGCAACGTTTCTGAGAAGGAAGTGATAAATCAGTTCCACTTGAAATCCACAAAACAGGTGAAAAGAAATTAGGATTCATCCAGGTGCAAAGAGAAAGTGGCTTAGGTAACTTTGGAAATTGTGCAACTGCCAAGTGCCTAAGAGCACAGTTAATGAGCAAAAGTGATGGAACAACCTGAACTCACTGGCAAAAGCTAGACAATACTCAATAGAGGCAGAGAACAAGTTGTTTGAAAACTTCCAGCTTTGGAAAATGCAAGATTTAAAAAAGGCTGAGACTACTTCCTGCTGTGAAACCTCCCATAACAGCAGCACCCTAGGGTGGGGAGTCAGCTCGCTCACTAGGGCTCTGCAGTTTAGTGACTGCGATGTCGAGTTCCTGAGCACAATTTGTTGTGAAAACAGACTGTAAACATAAGGTGTGTTGAAATAAAAGCAGAAGAGAAACAGTAGGGTATTCACTGACTGATCTGCCCCTACCCATTCTGCAGAATTCAAATTCTTTGTTGCACATCACGTTTGATGAGATGGAGATATTGCAGTGGGAACGCAATGTCACACATGAACTCTCAGTCGACTCCTCCACTCCTGAAATAGGCATTGGTGGTTATTTTGGCTGACAACCATTATATCACCCATAATCACACAGTCACCACGCAGAGCCTCCAGTGCTTCCAACCACTCCCTTTTTAGTATACAAGATAATTTTGAACCCCCAAATTAATTTCTTTTTCACTCCAGGAAATTACAAAACAATTGTGACCTCCCCTAACCTGGAAAACCACTCTGCAGAAATTGTGAAGCTGACTTCCCACACACTTGATGTCCTTTAAGTGTCAGTGTTGATTAACCACAATGCTGATGGTAAAGCACAAGGGCACAGTTCTGCACTGGGCTCCTTGCAGAAGTCCACAGTGAGAAGCCAAACACAACATCACCGACAATCACATAATAAAGGTCAAACCAGGCTAAAGGAGACAAATGTGATACAAATACGGAATAGGTGTAGCCAATGGCTCTGCTGTCACAACAAGCACGTGCTGTTGTGTGAATGAACTTGCATTTCCATTCTGTGGGGAGGTAAGCATGCAGCTAGCTGCAGTCCACGTCTCTGGTACCGGCCATAATCTTGCTGCACGCCTCCTTCCTGAAGACATCGTCACCGAAGCAGTCTGTGCTTTGAAGCATACTGGTTTGCTATGGCAATTCCTTGACTGATGTATTTTTCACGTGTGCACCCTGGCAGTGTCAGATGTGTGAGTCGTGGGGAATTTTTCGGAATGTTCTCAGTGAGCTTCCAGTATCAGAGATCTACTTGCAAGGACACAAGAAATATCACAAAAGGGATTGTATCTTACGGCTTTGGGGAAAACTAGCCATTTGATGTTCTTATTTGCAGCCAAACAATCACTGGCAGCCCACCAAGCTGTGCAGATCTCTGTTTATTGTGTTTTGAATGGAGTTGGCTTTTGGTGTGTATAAATGGGGAGTTACAGTGATATCAATGAAATCCCACATGTAGACGCCAGTTTATAAAGACTGAAACTGTGAACATAAACAGTAAAGGATAAAGTCTGGTAGCAGCCAATACAAGCTCTAAAACTGAGGTTTGTTTCCTTTCTGGGATGTGCTCCATAATCAGCCCCATAGATCTCTGGTTTTACTAGTGTGCTGGCTTTTTGTGCTGCAGACTAGATGCTCGTAACAGGATGCATACGTATAAATATAAAGATATACAGTGTTCTATATGAGCACCCCTACAATGTGTTTACTAGATTCGTAAGCTGCATCTCCATAGAGCCAGGCAGCTTTAATGTGCTTTGTGCCAATACATTTAAAGGCAAGTCATATTCTTTTTTGGCTCTGTGTGTTCCTAATGAAAGATTAAATATTAGTTATCTCCAGTGCCTGCTGATGGCATGAGGTGATCTGATAATTATGGATACTTGCTGTGTTTACCAACATGCTCAACCACTATTACTCCGAAGAAGACTGTTGTAAATGCAATAAGGGTAAGCAAAGTGGGCATGAGGTGTTGGTGCATTTTATCAGTGTTTAAAAAAAAATCAATACTTGCATCTTGGGAAAAGAGTTAAATCATAGCTGCTATGCAGACTTTGTTAACTAATGGCAGTTTTTCAGGCTGAAGGGATTTCAGAGAATCTCTTCGGATGCCCTTGCACTCTGAGCTAGAGATACGTAACTTCCAAGCCTGTTCCTCAGAACGACTGGCCCACATTCACATGGACACTGGCAGGTCTATTGCTGCTGATACTATGATTTGGCATGACACCTTAATCCTTGTAGGATCCTTGTAGGATCCTGAGCATGTTTGATGCCAGAGTGCAGAGAGAAGGGAGTAGGTCTCCTCAGTCTTGACCTCCAGCACCCTGCCTTGAGAGAAATGATTAATACTCATCCAACAGCTCCCAACGCTTTCAGCTATATCACCTTTATGTTCCCAGACACAGGTAGACTGAAAAAATCAACAGTGTGGCTCCAAACACCCTTCTGCATCCATCTTTCCTTCACACTCAGAAAACTAGACAGTGGATGAGAATTGTTCTCACCAGTTGCTGCATGTTCCTCTACACCAAGGTCTGCCTGGTATGGGTGATGATCACATGAGAGCTGGCAGAAATTTCCTGTCAAAACTGTTTTAAAAGATGGAAATGAGTTTTCAACCCAGTCAAAAACTGCGACTAAAATTTTCCTTTAAATTTTATGATCTGAAAAAAGATTGAAAAATATTTAAGATTTTGAATTTTTACAAAAAATGTTTTACTTTTGATTGTTTTTTTTTTCTAATTTTCTTACAATATTTTCTTAAACAGAGAAAGCACTTCCTATCTCTCTTTTTTTTTTTTTTTTCCCATAAGCAGAAGAATATGGGGGAAAGAAAGGATTAGGGACGTTTTTCTTTGAAGCTTGGGAGATATCAATGTTGAATACCATTTCTAAAAATATATAGAAACCTTTTCACACACCTCTTTGCAGCCAGCTTGATTTAAGTGCTTATATTCCACACAACTATTGATAGATATTAACAAACCAAAACTCTGCTGTATAGTGACTGCCAGATGATTCAATGGGCTATTGAGGGCTGCATTAATGTCCTTTTCATTCTGGCTTAAGTAAGTCCCATAATTTTTAAGCCTGTTGATCAACAGAAGCAGGCTTTATCTTAGCCCACAATAAGGAACCTTCTTCTTCTCTCTTGTTCTTTGATTGCAGTTGTGATGGACATATGGATATTTTTCACTCCTGTGGGAAGAGGGGATCAGATTTCTTCACTGCTTTCTGCTTCCAGTGTGATCTGGGAACGCAGACATCTGTCTTCAGCAGTCCAGGTAATGCTGCTTCTGTTTCCTCCACCATGGTCAGTGTGTATTTATTTCCTCTGACTTCCAGTATCTGTTTTTCAGTCTATCTGTGCAGAAATGTCAAAGGTCTACAATAATTCTAAGGGAAAAGGAAAATCACTGCTTCTTGAAAAATTTTAGAGCAGAATCGATATCATTAGACCAAGAAAAGGAATAGCCAAACAAGTGTCTACTTCATGTAACAAACACGCGCTTCAGTTAACAGCAGTTGCTCACTAAGCCTCCCTTCCCTCCCCTCCCCTCCCCTCCCCTCCCCTCCCCTTCCCTCCCCTTCCCTGAAAGCAACCTCTTTCCCCTCCCCCTTCCCTTCCCCAATCCTAGTCTGTCAAGCCAATTCCCTTGGCTGTTGTTCCACCTGATAGATAACAATAATAAAAACCTGATTGATTGAGTATGTCAGAGATTATATGCTTGGCTGTTTATGGCATTTGGCTATGTATGGATCCATCATGGGGAACCTTTCACAAATTAGTGAAAATAGTTCTTGTGACCCCACCACCAAAAACATTGAATAGATTAATCTATTTTAACATTACAAGAATCCCAAGACAGAAAAAAAATAACAAAACACTAAGAACAGGAAATAAACTCAAATATGCACACAGACACACCCACAATAAGCTACAATAATAAAAATGACAGAGTTAAAACGCACAAACCAGCCAAAATGCTATAAAATAAAAATATTAAGGTAACAGTGGATTTTGTTCTTCCTGATGTGGAATGCAATTTGAGACTATCTGGAGAGTACAGTATAGCCCTCTAGCTAAATAGTCTTGCTATGCAAATCTATACTTGTACAGATTCCCAGAAACTAGGTGTCAAAAACCTACAGAAAACATAGCTAGGGTCATATCATTTTCCTTTGGCCACAGTAGAAAGATGAAAAAAATAGCTGCCATGACCAATGTTAGTTCCACTGTTTAAGATATTAAAATTTGATGTTCTGAATCTTTTTTAACCCACAGAAAGCCTGTTAGGTTTGGATACAAATTATAATATACAAGTACTGAACACTGATTGCCCTAGCACCAGCATCCTTAAAAAGAAAAAAAATATAAAAATGGTCAAGGCTTTTCAAGCTTTTTATTATCATTTCAAAAGTGTGTTTTGCCATGAATCATTCACTGTATTCTATTGGCTTCATCAGCCAGAAGTAAACAAAATTTGCTTTCTCTAGTGATATAATCTGAAGAGCTGGACAATACCCACAATATGAGAGTCATTTCAAGGTCTTCTGGGTAACAGCTACTTTTCATAGTCATGTGTGTTCACCATCACCCAAAGGCTGTTTTAAGGAAAACTTCAGCAAAAAGTTCAAATAAAAAATTCCTTTCCAGGGTTGCTCTTTGATTTTTAAAACCCATTTAAAGCCCATTTAAAACCCATCTCGGGTCTTCTTATGACTTTGCTTTGGGAGTCTTGTTCACATGTGAGATCCAGTGTTCTCTAAAGGCAGATCTTAGTGTGGTTAATCATACAGCAGGAGCTTATCTCTGGTTCATTTGGAACACCACAACGCCTGCATGTTAAAAACGGCATTTTCAAAGATAACATCCAGGCAAAAATATTTCAAGTTTTTTGTTTGTTTCCTTTGCTTTCTGCCAAAATCCAGAATTTCTTTTATTGCTTTTCTGTGCATCCTTCCCAAGAAATCAGATGATTCATGAGGAAGTCAGAATGATGTACCTAGCTGACATACCTAAGCCCTGGTAGAGTAAATAATTCCAGTGGGACTTTGTATGCCCAAATCACCATCCCTAGAGCTTAAATATTGTAAGCTATTATCACAGGTACAATCTAATAAAGGATGCTACTCTTCAGTCATTCCTGATAGCAAAATAAGTCTGCTTTTTGCATATGTTAAATGAAAATCTTTAATAAATAGATATTCTGTTTTCTGGTATTGTTTGAAAGTGGTCCAACTGATACGAAGTAAAATCTGGTTTTACAGGTCCAGTTTACGGGTGTATCATTATACGCAGATAATTTTCAGATTTGTTCAGAACATTTTCAGCAATCATGTTCGGTCCCAGAGAGCTTATCATCTGTGCTTCACAGCTCCTTACAGTGTCGGAATCACATACAGCACAAAACCACAGCATTTTTTGGCTTGAGTTTTGTAAACTCAGGAGTACACTAAAAGGTTTTATAAAGTTTCTACACTTTTTCTGTATTGGTGCAGGAACAGCTCAGTCAGACCAAACTCTATTGCAAGGAATGAGGAATCTCTCTGATCTGACCAAAACAGTAGCTCATGCATAAAGATTCTGGATCAAAAGTTACTTGATCAAGCAGTATATTGAATAGGAGCGCAGACCCTAATTCTTTAACTCCAAAGCTGTTGGTTTTTTGTTTCTTTTTAACTTTTTCCAAATGTTTCGTACAGTCTTATTTAAAATCTTGATAGTGTTAATACATCAATCAATTTTTTTTTCCATGCAGTGCCTGTAAGTTGTGTTTGTGGGAAACTGAATCAAACTATCTCACGACAGCAATACAATGTGCTTCCAAAGGCTT
>NW_009258284.1:2665229-2670714 GCF_000687185.1 Egretta garzetta
CTAGAGGAAGAATGTCGGTTCTGAAATCCACCACACGCCTCAAGTAATTTTGTTATAAGAATTTATTGCACTTACCAGACAGTAAGTAGCTGTGAAATTAACCTCTTTACAATAGACTCAGTCGTGGTATATTTGCAGTTATTAAAATCTTTCAGAATCAGAGCTGATCAGCTTGATACCACATCAAATTTCACAGGTTCCACTAAGCTCACCAAAGACTCTTCACTGACTTTAAAAGAATGCATCCTTCAGATTCACTCAAGCAGGTCTCCACACAGCTCCAATTTTCTTCTCTGATGTTTTGGTCACTATCCTAGCAGCTATTAAAACTTTGATTCTTTTTTAGCATTAGCCACTGTATTGCTAAACAAATAAAATGTATCCCTACCTCCCATGTTGAAGCAAACAAACAAACAAATTGCATAATCCCATTGCTGCTTTGCGAGAAGAACATTTACGTTCAGGGATGTTAGCGGTGTCCCTGCTCCCTGCAGGGGGGTTGGACTAGATGGCCTCTATGGGTCCCTTCCAACCCAAACCATTCTATGATTCTATGTTGCTCTGAGACAGTTTGGGCAAAGTGGGGCATGGGGATCTGTGCAAGTCTGCTCTCAGCTGTCTTAGGTATTATTCCCTCCAGAAATCCCTTCCTTTTGCTTCCCATTGCTCCTCTGTAACAGCCTCCTGCTCCACCACCCTCTGCATGAGCACCTTACTGATCCCATTTCCCATGCCAACATGTCTCCCCTGAACAGACTAGTGGCTGAGCTGAGCAGCATAGACAACCCTGTGTCCCCCCATTGCCAGCCATCACCAGGGGCTGGTCCCCACCACAGAGCTGCTGTGATGCCTCTGCTGTCTGCAGGGTCTTTCCACCATGTAGGAATCTGCACCCCTGACTTCAGCTCTGTCTGGTGGGGCTTTTGGTTCCTGTGTGAACACTGGTGAGGGGTTGGAGCTCAGCACGCAAGGAAGGAGCTGGTGCGACTGAGAGCTGAGCTTTTCACAAGAGGGACCCGGGAGAGGAGCAATGTAGGGTGGGAGCGCCTGTCAAAGCAAGGGCGAAGGAAAGGTCCTGTTGGTCAGCTGGCTCGTGTCTGCCCCACCAGCCCATGTTATTCATCTGTGTGGTGGATATCCAGCTGAGCTTTTGTGGGGTTAGCACTTCAGATGATGATCTACATTTCTAAATTGCTGCCCATGTTAATGGGGGATTAGGTGAATCATGAGTAAATGGGAATACTTAGCTCAGGAATAATAGTTAGCCTAAGTTTGGACTCTAACTTATGATAAAAAAGAACTTGAAACCAGGCCCTTCTTTAGTTACAAGTTATTTCTTCTCCTTGTGACTCATACTAATATAGTTAACTTATTTTAAACACATGAGCTGACCTGAATTAATCATAAAATTTGACTGAAAATTAACAAAAAATCAGTTGCATTCTGACAGACCAGGAGAAGACAAAAATAGTTGCTCTGTAAAGGATTCAAAATCTCAGGAAGAAATTTTAAGCTTCCACATATGGTGGATGAGACAGGACGCTACATTTTTTTAGACCTCTTAAGAAAGAAACAACACGTTGAATTGGAGCATGACAGTTCCTCCAGGCTAGATTACACTATTAGTTACATTTGTGTTGTTAGTTAAACAAATGTGTAATCTAAAAATGTGTTTCTGTTATTGCCATATGGTTCCTGACCAACAGAAGAGAAAAGATATCCCAAAGAACCTTGTTAGCAGAAACCACACAGCAGTTAAGTGATGGTTTACAAGTCTTTACAACAGGAAACACAACTCACTCTCTTGAAAAGTAGTAATTTCATGCATGGTCCACTGTGTTTATGGATATGAAAAAAAGGATGGCTTGCGCCTAATAAAAATGTTAATGTAGGCATTATATATTCATTAGGAAACCACTGTAGCTCTTCTTTGTAGTGGAATATATCCGTTTGGTTTTTTCATTCAAGATGCTGGTATTCCTCAGATGAAAAATATTTTTTATTATTTCTAACTTAAGGTATAAACCATCAATCTTATAATTTATTTATTTTATTTATAATACAGAACACCTAAACAAAGTGCATAGAATCATAGAATCATAGAATTATTTAGATTGGAAAAGACCTTTAAGGTCATTGAGTCCAAAACGTGAACCTAACATTGCCAAGTCTACCACTAAACCATGTCCCTACGCGCCACGTCTACACATCTTTTAAATATCTCCAGGGAGGGAGGGTGTGATTAATTGCACTTCCAACTAACATCTAGTGCTCTTCTCAACTCCTTGCCCTTCCTGTCCACACACACTCTAAATTCACATATGACGTCCTGGTGGCTGCATTCAGACATCTATGTACTGAAAGATATTAAATTTCCTCCTTTGTTTATGCCAGCTATGGCCTGTCAGAACAATCTAGCTATCTATAATCCCAAAGTATCTCTCCCATTTTATATAAGTCAATGCATTTTTCTGGGCCCTTAATTTTACCTTGCTAAAACCACATCTGTTTCAGCTGGGCACTTCTCAAGTAAAGACCCTGAGGTAATTGCTCTACTGGAAAACTGATTAAATTCACCAAATGAAGAGTATATAACAGTAATGGCAAGTAAATTATCACTGGAAGAATGTTTGGAGTTGATTTAGAAATCTTCCTTAATAAGTCAATACCTATTTTGTCCCAACACCTCTGAGAAAGAAATAATTTTGTAATGGAGCAGCTAAGACAGAAGCCAGTAGGGAATTGATAGGGGAGCTTGTGTATGTTGGGTCTCCTGCCTGAGGACAGTTATTGAAAACATGACAGAGGCACTAATTGTTCTGAAATATCCATTGCAAAACAACTGTTTAAATTTTATTTGCTGATATGGCATGAGAACTTGTTGCAACACACTGACATCTGTGGGTATTTAAACTTACTTGATTTGCTGAGCTAGCATGGGAACTAGTTTTAGTGCTTTCTGACATCTGTGGATATTTAAATGTGCTTATCATGTTTATAAATCTTTTCTTATGTACTTCACAAACAAAATAGACATTGGTTTGGTTTGGTTGAGAAAGCAAATGTAAGAAGACAGTGAGACAGTTTCAGTGTCAGAGATATGGTATGCCATAATTCAATTTTTCATGAAAACATCAGTTTGCATTTTAGTTACAATTAATTTCAAATCTTATTTAATACTGAAATTAGAAAACAGGAGTAGGATGTGCAGAAGGTCTCTAGCCAGGCAACATCTCCTCTGACTTAGACATCTGGGCGGGTTTGAGGGGATTAGTCCTTATTTCTCACTTCATTCCTCATTTCCTAACCTCTCCTGCAACCTCCTGAGTGGAACCTTTCAGGGTGGGAAGGATGATAAGAAGGAAAAAGCAGTACTGCTTTTGAGGTAGCCATCATGTTCAATACCAGCTATGTCACTGCCATTTGATAGCATTAAACAAGTCTGAAAAGAAGTCATAAGGCCTGGTCTGAAACAGAGTAATAAGGCCTGGTACATTACACTGAGCTTATTTGGCCTTATGGGCAAAATGTATATGGAGTGGTACCGGTTTCAATACTGCAATGCTCTGAACAATTTTGTAGTGTTCAGCATGTGACACCTGTAATACCTTCCTGAATTCTGGCCTTTTCTGGAGCATAAGCTGTTGGAAAGTCCAGTTTACTCATGGATTTCTCGTATTCACTCTATGATAAAATCTATTGCTGAAGTGATATTTTGATGCTGACAGGAAAATAATGCAGAAATCCACTTGTTCTAGGTCTCCCCCTATTTTGCTTTCAGCATAGAAATTCCTGCATTTCAATCACCTGTTCTCACATGGAAACCAAGTCTGTAGTAATTAATAATGATAATAATTCCAGCACAGAGGCCTTTCTTCTTGGCCTTTGCCTTTTCAAGCTTTGGGTGTGCACGCACTTTGTGGAAGGTACCACAAATTTTCTGGACGCTATCCAAGGTTAGGTACCAGAGAAAACAACTACAAGAGGATGCTCAGCTTTGTTTAAAAGCAAGCCATTCTTTGAAGAGATGGGTGATGATAACTGATAGAGATATCCTTTACTTCTAGAGTTGGGAAACAAAACAGTAACTTGTTTTCCTTGGCAAAGAAGTGAAGGAGGAATTCTGCTAGAGATTTATACATAGCCATATAGATATATCTAAGAAGACTTCCTGAATTTGCAGTAATCTGGATGACTAATACCACATTTAATCACAACTCAAGAAGGTAAAGGTTGGAGGTGCCATATTATGCATACATACACATCAGAGAGAGATAAAAATAGAGAAATCACCAGTGCCTCAAAATTTCTGTTAGAAATTATATATTGAGGAAAAAAAAGCTGAAAGCAGTAAAAGTCCTTTTTATGAAAATTACATTTGCCTAAACTGTCAGAAGAAATCAGGAACAATTTAAATAAAACATTACCTCATGAGGAAACACAGACAGTAACTGATGATCTCATTTCAGTAAAACATCAGGTCCAGATGAGATTAGTATTGAATTCCCCCCAAAATATACTGATATAATTTTACTTTGCTCGAAATATATTCACACTGTTCTGTAAAATGAGTGTTTTCTTCCCTGTTCAGAGGCATAGCTACAACATTAATTGCATTGCATGTGCGCTCAGAATATTGCAATGGGAATATTTTAAGGCTTTCTAAAGGAAAATAAATCATGCTAAAAGAAAAAAATAGTGCCTTAAAGATTTTTCCTTGAATTGTACATAATGTTGAAGAGATACTTGCAACAGATTGTCTAACGATGTGCCTCCAGCCATGGAAGATTACTGCCTTTGGCCTGCTTAGGCTGAGCTGAGCAGCTCTTATTGTGTCTCAGCAAACTTGGTGGAACAGCACCTTGGTTCCCCTGGAAAGTGGCAAGCACAAGCTGAAACGTTATCTGTGTTTTGTGTCAAAATGTGGCTGTAGCACCAATTTTTTGAATGGCCGTAGTAATAACAAGCAAGCTTCACTGATCAAACACCCTTTTGACGAGCACAACTTAGGGACAGTCAGTGGCAACACACATAGAACCCTAAATATAAAACATAGTCAATCAAAAACACCCCAAAATTCCAGTATAGATTAACTCCTTACCATTAGCCTGATTGTTTCATATGTCTTCTATGTGCTGTCTCCCAGGAACTTTAGGGGAATTCCATTGCCCTCAATGCTAAGGGAGTTATTCTCCTCTTTAGCTCCCATGTCACAAGCCAGACACACATACGGCTCCTGAACTACTACTACAGACATGTTGTTAGAAGCTGTATTGGATTAGGGAACTGTGATTTGGTTTGTTTGGTTGTTTCGGTTTTTTTTGTTTCAGTAGTATCGCATCTCACAGGGTGCTCCTGAGGATGTCTGTATTATGGCTGGAGGATGATGCTGAGAGACAGCCACGGGGTTTCTGCTGTGCAAAGGCAGCGGCTGGCACCACGGAGGGGAGGTAAAGTGAGGTGGGGTGAGGTGAGATGGGGTGAT
>NW_009258284.1:2670806-2672041 GCF_000687185.1 Egretta garzetta
GGAAGCAGGCGGCAGAGTACTGGGGGAAATTTGGCACCCCCTGTTTTGCCCAGGAGAGGAGAACATCAGGAATTGTGGTGAAGTACAGTTTAAGATGGCACATGCTGTGACCAATGAAAGAGGGGGATGTGAGAAGGAGATGTAGGGACTTAAGAAAAGGGTAGAGCAGAAAAGCACTGCAGTACCTACCTGCAGCGGTGAGGGTTTGGGTATCAGAAAATGGGGTACATAATGATGGAAAGAAAGCTCAAGTGTGACTGAGTGTGCTCTCAAATGTTTTGCCTGTTTGTAGAATGACCTGATCACCTATTTAAAGTGTTGTCAGTAAAAGTTTGCAGTGTTAATAATGCCTTCATTTTGGCCTTTTCTTTCACATGTGTGGCCTTCTACTAAAGCCAGCTCAGTATCTGACGCCCCATCTATTAATCCTTTGACACTAAGAAGACGACGTTTTCATAATAACTCACTGAAAGCAGAGTTGGAAGGGGAATATGTCTTGCTTAACTTCAAAATGCAGCTATAACTTTTCTATTATCCTGAGGAGTGAAGGACCCCATACAGAGGAGCTGCTCTTTTAGGAATGAGCAAGTAAGAATAGGAGTAGGACATCACAGAGACTTCCAACAAGGTGATATTCTGAAGTAGAACAGAGCAGAAAGTTTAGCTTAAGGGACCTAAAATAAAGTTTTTACATTTGGGCCCTATTTGCACGAGCCACCTTCTATAATCAGTAGGGAGGGAGAGATATTGCCAGAGGTCGTTCAGTTTGGAGGCACCCCAGAAACTGACTCAGAGCCTCTCATTAAATGGGGATCATTAGGCATTCATTTAGGTACCTAAAATTAGGCATGGTGAACTGAAACTTAATCAATTAAAAAACTCCAAGACCTCTGCTGACAGCACGGGAGTGGAGATGTTCAGCTGCTTTCTTGGTACTATGTTTCTGGCAGTAAAATACAGAGCAGCAGCAGCTGCTAGAGCCCTGCTCCACTGCCTAAACAGTATTGATGGCACGTATTGAGCGCTGCCTCAGCCCAATAAATGCACTGTCGGTGGCTGTGCAGTGAATAACACCCCTTATCAAGGCACCAGTGCTCCTTGGTTGCAAACCATGCACCTGCTGGCTCATGGCTGAAGATTTTCACAGCTGATGTGTTCTGGTTATCATTTTCCCCTGCTCAGGCTTGACTGACTGCTCCTGAGCCTGCAGCGTGGTGTGGGAATTAGGAAATGTA
>NW_009258284.1:2672094-2701512 GCF_000687185.1 Egretta garzetta
GTGGATTCTTCTTTTTTCGGTTGTGGTTGGTTGTTCTTCCTCTGGTCTACAGGTTTTCCTCTGCTGCCTCAGCCAACAGTGATTCAAAGAACCGTATGCATTTAGTGGTAAAAGAAATTACAGAGTGTGGCTTTGATATTCTTGTTCTGGTTTTCCTGTTCAGCAAGAGGTTTAATACTTGGGTACTGTATCTCTTTGCTTTGCATATACCTTTTCCCCCTCTATTCATTCCTATTATAATTCCAGTGGTATGATGTGCGAGGTGTTTTCCATAGAACCTGCAACTCAGTGACCCTGGAAGGTAATGGATTCAGAGCTCTCAACTCTACCTGACCCGTTGTTCACAGTGAGCTACTTGTCATATACATCACATCTCTCCGGGGTGTGAACCGTGCCACAGGAACATTTTATAAAGCACACAGCAGAAGAGAAGGGTACTGAGCATGCTTTCAATTGCCTCAGCAGTCAATTGTCACTTAATGGACAAAATTTTTATTTATTTTAAGTATTTGGTCACATCCAGTACCAAATAACATAAAAGTAAAGAATATCCAAGAGCATAGGGATAATTTCTGAGAGCCTCATGCCTATATGTTGCATTGTTATCTGCCATTAGACTATGCCTGCGTGGTATGCAAGTAAAGGGATCATTTGTACATTTCAACTTTATAACCGGGGTTATGCTCGTGAATCCAGAGGTACACCAGGCATATTCTTGTAGGTCTGACTTGAGGTTCAAGCAGGGGCTTGTGCAAGTAACACACATGCACAGACTTATGGAGTCATGGAAAGGCTACTCTATTGCTGCAGCCTGGGGATGCTGAAAGCAATGAGGTTGTGACAAACACAAAGCCTGAAAGAGTCAAGCTGACTGAAAACATCTGAAGCCAGTTTTGCGTTCTCCGGAGAGCTTAGCTAATCCTTGTCCTAAGCCAATTACTATCCTATTTAAGCAGCAGACGGTCACTTTGGAGTCCCCAAGGCTGGCCATATTGACAGTTACTTGTTCTTCTGCAATATCCCAGGGCAATCATTGCTTTGGGTTCTGCTTACAGCCTTTGAAGTTACAGTCTTGGATTCTTTCATCATCTTCTCCAAGCTAAAGCAGATTTCAGCTAGGAGCTAGGTATTTATAAACCAGCAGTTAGTTCACCAAAAACTTAAGCACGGAATTATACACAATCCAGACTGTGCAGGATACATAGAATCATAGAATCATAGAATCATAGAATGTTTTGGGTTGGAAGGGACCCCTAGAGGTCATCTAGTCCAACCCCCCTGCAGGGAGCAGGGACACTGCTAACCACATCAGGTTGCTCACAGCCCCGTCCAACCTGGCCTTGAATGCTTCCAGGGATGGGGCCTCCACCAACTCTCTGGGCAACCTGTTCCAGGGTTTCACCACCCTCATTGTAAAGAACTTCTTCCTTATATCTAGTCTAAACCTACCCTGGTTTAGTTTAAAACCATTACCCCTTGTCCTGTGATGGACAAGGTTCATGTAACATTTCCTAATATTTAAATTTATGTTATTGAAGTTCCATTAAGGAACAACATAAGAAGCAGAAAGTACACCTGGAAAACAAAAACATTACTTCTAGTTTCCTTACACGGCTTTTTAGCAGGGGAATTGGTAATATGGTCCCTAATGATCGTCTACCGAATGGGTGCGCTGGATTCACCCCTTTAGCACAGCATGCCGAATGTTAATTTTCCCCTGCTTTGTTTATTTATTATATACATTACACCAAACCACTAGAGCTTCTGCACTGCCTTCTGCTTTAGCAGGGGGGTTGGACTGGATGACCTCCCAGGGTCCCTTCCAACCCTTGCCGTTCTGTGATTCTGCAATTCTTTAATCCACCATTGTCAGAAACGTGGTTCTTTCAAAGCCCGGTTGCACTGGGGTGAACAGCGATCGAGAGCACCGTGCTCTCCTCTCCTCTCCGCCCTCAGTCTGCTTCATGCCACCTGCAGCTGCTGCGTGAGGCCACCTGAAGTTGGTTTTGAGACATCTTTACTTTTGGCTCAGAAACATATTTATTCAGAAAGTGAGTCTACTCCTACCGATTTTCAAGCTAGAGCACATCATGGAGGCTCTGTACTCCAGAAATAATAGGAAATATAGGAAAATATGGGATTTAGATAGCTACGACTAATAATAAACACTCAGTACATCTCCTATTCAATAACAAGCATGGCTTTGTAAGTCAGCCTTCAGTCTTTGTATGTAATACCAGCCATTGCCCTAGCAGATGCAGCAGTCTTGTTTCCAGCCACTGAAATTGCTGGGGTTTGTGGGATTCTGTCTGAAGCTCAGATGCCTCGTCCTGTCCTGTCACCACTAGTCTCTGGAAGGCAGTGATACTGTAGATGGATGTCACTTAGCTACCTGTGGTTCCTTGGGCTGTCACCACTCAATCCAGCCATCTCAGGGTCTCTGCCTTTGTTCTGGAACACGAAACAGCCTAACACAGCCTCTGCACTACAAATAGCAAAGGGAAGTGGAAATACTCAAGCAAGACAGCATGAAATCTAAGCAACTATAAAACATAATGAATTACTGTGAAGTACTTCAAGACATAAACAACTCAGGATTCAGATTTCACAACTACCTACGTGCTAATTATCCCCTGTGCAACCTCTCACTTGCGCTTTCCTGGTCTTTTTTGCACAAGAGAGGAAAGAATAAAGTGATGGTCCCCAGGCTGCTTTTCTGCTGAGTCTTAGCAGAGTTACTGGTGAACCCGACACTACGAACATATCCATCAATACTATAACAGACTTCGTAATACAGCTCTTTCACACCTAGCTCTAAAGCACAGAGAGGACAGTTAAATGGCACCATTTTCTTAATGTAATAACCTTTCAATAATTTAATCAAAGCTACTGAGAAAAAATGCCCTTCAAAAAGTTCATGTAATTGCACAGCCCTGTCTTTAATCTGAACCTTTATCTCAGCGCTCTTAAGAAAAAGAAAAATCTGGCAATGAATTTTCTCTGATTCTTTCAAAGACTTACTGGCAACAGCAGAAGCTCCTTATTCAAAACCCAGTATTTTCCATTTGTCAGAGGCCAGGAAAAGGCAAATGCTTCTGAAGATGTAAAGGTTCACTGGGGGTAAAAGAAGAAAAGGGAAAAAGACAGCAGCAATATCTAAAGGGACTGCAGTCTGAAAGTGGTGAGTCTGCTCACAAGATTTATTAGCTGTTGACCTCCTTTCACCACTTAGGTTATAACATGATGACAGCCTGGCGGCGATGGAGAGAAGCCACTCTTCCTCCTTGATGCTGACCTAGAGAATTAGGATCATGAACCAGTCACACAAGCATGCCTTATAAAACCATTCATGGCAATTGCATTGCCACCTGCTCCCCTGCTATTTAGTACATCAAGGGCAGTTGTCAATTCCTCGAAAGTCAAACCCAATTCACATCTTGCAGCTGCCACTAGTCTCCAGGGACTAGATGAAAGTAAATTGTTGGTGTGATTCCCTGGACTGTGTGATCTCACCTTAAGTGATGATTTTTTTTTTTTTTTTTTAATTGGCTAATTCAATGCATCTTCACTTAATTTGGAAGTTTTTAAAACACCAAAGATGGACCAGTGTAACAAGTGGATCTGGGAAGGAATAAATCTCTGGATTTTTATAGAGGTCTGGCAAAAAGTACACCTTAGACTGAGGGGTGGGGTGGGGGGACAAAGGCATCCTCACCCTGCTTTCCAGCCAGCTGGGACCAGATCACAGGTCCCCAAGCAAACAGCCTGCCTTCATGTCTTTTACCCCCAGAACAGAACATAAACACATTTATGTAGGACTGTGATATCAAAAAAGACTAATGAGAACACTTTTATTGACTTATGGCTAGATGTGAGCGGGCAGCAGACTTTTTTAGTTGGTTGGTCAACTCCCCTCCTGCCCTTTCCCCACTCTCTTACTAAAAAACCCAATTAGTTTGGAAAATCTGATGTAAAAGCGGAATCCCTTCACATGAACCACAAATTGTTTCACTTCATGATCACTTCAGTCCTTAAAACATGGAATTAAAATATTTGACTTTAAGATGAAAATATCCTTTTGAAATTTAAAGTTTAAATTATTCCTTTACAAAATGTTTAAGAAGTCTTTTCATCCTTTTCTTTTTCCCCCACATTCCAGCTCCCATTCCAGACGGGCTAAAACTATTCCCCAAATTCACAACAAACTGAAGTCTCCTGAAACTACTGGTTTCAGTGATTTTTTTTTCTTCAGTCCCAGATCCACTGGTCTCTGATCTAGGCAGAGATTTAGGCTACGAGATTTTTTTTTCACTCTCAGTTTCTATTTCTTTCCATATTCTTTTTATTCTTTGTACTGTCACCAGAAACTCACAGTACCATCAAAAAACATACACTCTATTTTTTCTTTTTCTTACTTTTGCCTCAATGCTAATAAGGAAATTGAGATTCTGCTTAGTTATAATATTATGAAAAAAAAATCCTGTTAAAAATCGTGTTTAAATATAAACCTCTGTATTTTTGGAGGGCAAAATTAACCTAGAGAATATTTCTGTATAGTTGTTGAAGTCATTGCGTATAATCCCACTTTCCAGATAAAAAAATTCAGATAGTTTTGAAGAACATAAAGCCTGTCCTGTCTCACTGAGAAGTGACAACAATTCAACAAAAACCTTGCCATTCAGTGTGAATAAGATTATCAAATAACTCAGTCTAGCAAGAAAACACGAGAGGGGAGGGAGTGAAGTTGCAAGTGACTGTCTGTATGTTCACCTGCTGCACAATAAAACCACATCTATGATTACATTAGTACTGGCCAATTGTGTTAAGTTATTGTTAAACTGTTATTACTAAGAAAAGAAACTCCAGAACTTATAAAAATGTATGCTCTCAGCCTTGCTGCTTTGTTAAAAAATGTTAGGACATGGTTTTTACAAATAATTTTCATTTCAGCAGTTATGCCAGGAGAGTTGAATTGGACTTCTTGTTCTTACAGGAGGAGGAAAAAAGCGTCTTCCTGAGTCCTTCTCCAAGCGGCGTTAGGCCACAGCTGAGGATTTCTGTGTAACTGAAGCACAAGGCCAGTGTGGGGCCTCAGCTGCTCCCTGGGTTGGTCAAGTTTTGGGGAATCCACCTTTGACCATCTCCTCTTGCCTCCCTCCTCCAGGGGTGAGAAACCTGAGTCTTATTTCCCCTCACATTTTAAAGAATCACTCCACCTTCCACCTCCTTATGCTTTTCACCTCCACCACCTTTGGGCAAGAGGAACCCTCAGAACAGCTCTTGCCACCCACAAACGTAGGAGTGAGAGGGCAGGGATGGCATCTGCTGGGCACCTTTCCCCCTTTCCCGGACCTGAGAAGAGGAAACCCCTTTCCACCATTCCCTCTTCCATGCTCTGAACCCTACAGTGAGGAAAGTAACAAAACCCCCAAAACATCCTCATGGAGGAATTACACCATTGCCAACTCTTGTGATTTTATTGTGATTTCACAACTTCAGGGTGGTTCTTACAGTCCCAGTTCCTGGAATCAGGATCTTACAGTAGATCCTACTTTTCAATTTTAAAGAAAGTTTTTAACTTTTGTGATTATGGAGAAAAAAGGTTTCTCGTGTGAAGTGAGTCCAAGGTAAGGAACCAGAAGGCAAATAAAAAGACATCCCTAAAGCATGACTATTATTACTTAATCATCATATTTCTGGGGGAGGAAAAAAGCGTGACTCATGGTTTTTAAGTGTTTTTAGGGATGGCAACAGTTGGATGGGAGAAGTGGGATATCTTCAGTGCTTTTTCTGAATGTCACGGTTACTGTTAAGTGACAGAATTAATTAACCACTTTTGAGGGTAGCAGGATACATTCTGGGTATGAAAGGATTGTGACTTCAGGGAAAAAGAGAAAGATTTTGAAGAACGGAATCAAGGAATGGGCAAAAAGAAAGAAAGGCCATGCAATTCCTTTTTTTCATAATTTTTGTTTCAAAAAGAGCAAATTCAGGTCTGCACCTTCATTAGGTGCACACACAATACACTGGTTCATTAGTGACTATGGGAATGCTGTCTGTCTTGATTATGGAATGTTTCCCTATCAGAAATAACATTTTTACAGGCTTTTGGGTTTTGTCATTTACTACTTAGGTATTTTCTACTCCTAAGATAATTTCCTGCAGAGCAAATGCTATCGTTCTCATTCGAGTAGCATTTTTTAGCAACAGTTATTGTTTCCTATCAGCAATCCTGTGTTTTGGGACAGAACCAAATCGTCTGTTTTAAATTCCATCTCTGTTACACTTTCTCCAGCATTGCTTATGAGATAGCAATTTCACAGCCCATAATCTGGAAAGACTATAATAGTATCTACATAAGAGTTTGTGCCGCATTTATATCAAATTACAGGTGATAGCACTGCTTTTTGTGTTCATTACGATCATCTGGTACCATGAGGTCTCCGTGCTTTCACAGGCTTGCATGATTTTAATGGTGAATCTGATTCTACAGTGCTGAGTTGTGGACACCTATAGCTGTAAACACCATCTTTCTAGCAGATTTTTTTGTAGACTGCGTGTCTTATCAATATATAAATGGACCTATAAATGTCATATGTAACACACATACATCCTGGGGAGGACTACCATCATGGTGGCACTCCCAGAAGCAGATATTACCCTCTCAAACCTTATCTCTCTGTTTAAAATAATGTATGAGAAATAACCATAACGCAGTTCCAGATACCCATGCCTGGCCTCTTAAGTGCATTCCAGTGCTGTTCTCTGGAGCCAGTGTTGTATCTCCCTGGTACAAAATAAAGCAGTCATGGTATTTAAAGATGTTTTTGTCATGTTTGACTGTGTATGTGGGCTTCCAAGCAATTTTTTTTGCAAAAAAACCCCACTTTTTTAATGTCACAGTGAACTATACAGGGGTTAGAATGTAAGACATTAAAGGCATATTTGTACTGATATGAACTCCATTCCGAGCTCACAGTCATTGACTGTCCTACACACCACCATCTAGGGTCCACCACCAACATCAAACAGCCTGTGTCCTATTCCTCCAGTCTGCCCTGGGGCTTATCTGGATATTTTTCAACAATTATTAGCAGGTGGAAACAAATTCTTGTGTGGTGTAAATCAGCGTAAGTCCAATGAAGTCAGCCCAGCCTTGTACAAGTGAAAGCTCCAGTGTGGAGGGGCACTAAATGAGGAGTTTGGAGGTCAGTTCTTTACTGAATAGCATAATTCAACCTTATAGTGGATATAACTTTCTTTTAGAGCTTTGGCTAACCAAACGTGTCAAGTTTCCAAATGAAAAAGAATATAATTGCAGGCCTCAGTTGCATAAGTAGAGGAGATATTCAACAGTTTAGGGTCATTACTCACTGTCATAAGGAAAAGGTTTTCAGGAAGATGTAACAGACCGCTTCAGATACTTTACACTCTAGTTATATATTTTAACTGAGCTGATGAATTTCTTCTACCTAGCCAGACAGCTTAGCCAGCTGACCCACTATTATAAATGGCAGCACAAGAGAAGTCATTTCCTTGGCAGCTGGCCCTGAAAGATATTGTGGTAAGTGGTATTTTTACTCCTGTTTAATCTCCTTCTCAATTATTTGCTACCTAATTTAGCTCATCACTAAGAAACAGAAAACTCAGCTTTTTGCATTTAATGGAGATGCTCTTTTCTCCAGACAGGGATTCCTGCAGGCTGCACGTCTTTACAAAGCGATACCCTTGTGTTGTCCACCCTGAAGTCGTGGCAGAGGACAAAAGCTCAGGAAATTAAATCACATGCCTACAGAAGCTGGCTGGATCTGGATCCTATCCAGAGCTTTTACTCAAGCTGGCAGCTCTTTGCCTTGGCCATCGCTTACAAGGCTTCCAGACCAAGCTTATAATTAACTGTCAAAAACTAACCAGAATTAAAATATAATTCAAAGGAAACAATTACTTAAACATATGCTCAGAGTTTTCTTATAGTTTGGAAACTGTGACTCAGATAAGGCTTTTCGAGCTTGTTGCTGAAGAGAATTCAGCTACATTCGTACAGGTAAAATTAAGTAACCAAAGTCACAACTCCTGAAGCATCGCTTGAAACAGGTGCCCAAGGCCCTTCCTTTACATCCCTACCCATAAACGGCACCCAACGCCTGCTTGCTGAGCAGTAAGGGCCCCTGTTATGTTACAGGCATTATCGAATACCAGTGTTTCTCTGGTTTTGGTATTTGTCCAATGAACTCTCTTTGGCTTTAAAAGGAGAGCAAACTTATGTTTTCCAGTTTTCCAAGGACAGTCTTAGACGGTGAAAATGTCCATTATATTTTGTTATATCTCCAGGGATACTAGTTATTTATTGGATGCAAGCACTTTTTTTTCCTGAGGTATCGTGGTCTGAGAAGATCTTATAGCATGATGGTTATCCTTTCTGTAAGATGTTACAAGGAATTTATACATTTTAAAATTTACATTCTGAAAATGTACTGCAAGCACGTACATATTTTTCTTGTTGGTTAAAGAGGCAGTGGATAAACTAAAACCAAGATATTACCACAATATAATTTAAGGAGATTTGCATGGATTGTAGCTTGAAAACAACTAAGGTCCTAAGAGGTAAAATATGGACTCCTACTCTGTATCAGCACAGTTCTGAAAACAAGGGATGTTCATTTTTATTTTTTTTTAACTTTGAAAAGAATTCTGAATAGGCAAAAAATATGTACTTTTCCCAATTTGCCATCATTTTATGCCTTTCTTATAGCTTTTCTTTTCTCTGTCTCTACCCATGCATTTTCTTTGGGTGTTTAACGGTTCCCTCAGGGCAGGACCAATTATTTATGACATACTTCTCTATGTAAGATTTATTTTGGAAAACTGTTCCTATGGAAACTGTTGTTTTCAAACAGGCTTGTATTAACTTCAAACAATGGGATTGCATATACAATAGCAAATACCTCTTTTATTAGCAGGCATATTCTAATAACTTTGACAACCAAATAAATTGCTCAGAGGAATAAAATGAGGTATATTTTGTGATATGATCAAGTGGGCATTCAGCTGTCAGTGGTTAAGTACAGGGAATTAGAATAACTCAGTTCATTTTACCAAAGTCCAGTTTGAAGGTCTCAAAATTTCAAAATAAAGCCTTTAAAAGTATCAATCAGAAGCCTGCACTGGAATGCTATGAAAGAGCAGCAAGTGCCTTATCTACAAAAAAACACTGAAGGTTTTTATTTTAGAAATGTCAATTTTCACGTGTATGGCATAGCTACACTGTAAGCCTTTGGTACTAGAAGTGGATGGACAGGTCACGATGCTACAGACATTTGATTTCTGTGGTTTCAGGATCAGGCCCTTATAATTAAGTTTTCTCTTTGTGGCACTTTGCTGTTTGTTCTCTCCTTGCTCTACCTCCTGCTTATCTTCTGGTCTTTGTAGTCCTCCAGGCAAAAAGAAGCATAGTGCAGCTGCAGCACAACCCACCTGAGCAGGTTTTAATGAAAAAAGTTACTTTTAATCTGCCTGAACAAATAATTCACCTTTAAAAAAAAAAAAAAAAAGTAATTTAAGAACCTACTCCATTAATTGCCTTGGTGGTATTATTAGATTTCTAGAGCCATAATACCTTGTCATAATCTAGTCAGGAACAGGGGAGGGCAGGTGGAAGGGGGTCTTATAGCAACTCCCCAGTCCTCCAGTTTGGACTCTTCCTTTGGTCCCGTGAAGAAGTTAATGCTGTTGATACAAAGGCCCCTGCTACCTGCCTTCCCACAGGCCGGTTCGTAGCACTGGTTTATCTTCTGAGTCATCTTCTTAAGAGAGATTCAGAAAAAAATAACTTCCATCAGCTTTCCTGCTGGAAATGCATTCTGTACGCACAAGTGGCCCTTCGCTTATTTAAATGGTTAGCCAAGAGCACTTCATTTTTGAAAAGGAACTAATTCAGCCAGGGACTGAATAAACTCCAAGGCCACAATGTGTAAAGGAAATAAACTGTGAGTTCCAAGATGGAGAGATTTAACAGCCCAAGATAAGCTGACTGCAGGGCTGTCAGAAAAAAACCCCTCAATTTGCTACACCGCAGATCCTGAGCATATTGTCACATCTACGTCAAGGGACAAAATTGTATAAATTCATTTGTCTGTTGAACTGTCAACATTGCCAACACAAGAATTAAAAAAAATTGGGAACTAGATCACCCAAAACCACAGACTGCTCATCTTTTTTTAAGCTGATCTCATGAGATTGCCTGGAATTGCTTGGAATTTGGGGCCTTTATAAAGAATTACCTTCAACCCTCTTTTCTGTAACAAAAGCTACATACTGCTACAGACCTGTCAAAGGGCTGTTGGCCACAAAAACTTTCACAGAACTGGTGACTCAAGTCATCTAATGGGACATTAAGTGCGTTTGGTATGTCAACTTGGTTTCTAAGTAGCATTAAAAATAATTTTGTAACTAGCTGAAGTCACTTATGTCCCCAAGGGTCAATGGAGAAAGTCCTTCCCCAGGAGGAATAACTGGAAACTGTCCACTTTGTAGGGATATGGGAAAAATCTCAGCCCAATTGTCTATGATGCCTTTTTTGTTCTCAAGTATTGTTATTTAAAACTGAATTATTTGGCCTACGACGGTAGGTGCATTTGCTTGGACTCACCCTTTGTGCAGCCTGAACTGGCTCTGTCTGTCTCCTGTTTGTGGATTGGATTTTTCCACCTTATTTGTGCTGAGTCCCATGATGTTTCACTGTACTGCTAGCGGCAATGTATCTTCTGTCCTGCAGACTGCTTTCCTGGGGTTTAACAATGCATTTTTGGGAAGAACTTAATTTTCCAATTGGGTATGACAATGAAATGTGCATTGATTTCTTTTTCACCCTCTCGTCCCACAGGCAAGAAGCTAAAAGACTTGAAAGGAGGAAAACCAGGAATTTCTATCCCCATATCTTGATAGTCTTTACCTTTTAACTTCTTATAGACCGCAGATGTCCCCCAAAACCAAAAAAACCCAAACCAAAAAACAAACCAGTAATTTATTTATTTATTTATTTATGTGACTGGAAGAAGATCCATTGTGACCTGCAGGCCCATAACTGAATTAATTTCTCCAATTTATATTCCCAGTGTTGCCAGCTTCTTTTATTTTGATTGTGTTTTCTAATCTATAATTCCAGAACCTGGTCCAACATGTCCCTGTGAGAATCTTCATCTTCAGCCCTTTGTGGCAGCATGGGAAAACATAACAGCTCAGCACCCAGAAGGCAGATGGATTAATTTTCATAATTAATGGTATATATTCTCATACTAATGGTGATTGGGTGAGTAATAATTTTTAATGTTTAATGTGACAAGAACTTCCTGAATCAGACTTTAAGTTACATGAAAACTGGAAGAAAAAAACATACTGAAATAGGGATATATTGCTTATAAACAAAACAAAAAGGAAAGCATTTTCGCTTATGTTTCAGGCGGCTTGTTAGACACAGAAATGCAGAGTGTTACTAAAACCAGGGCTTTGCAGTTTGCTGAAGACAGGGGGTTTTCAGGAAGACCAATGACCCTACTCTTTTTCTGTTGTTTGATGGGGTATTTATCTTTTTTTTCCAAGTCAGTGCAGTGCATTTCTGAAAATCTCACTCTTGACCTACTTAGATTGATTTATATTCTCATTAAAAAAAAAAAAAGACTAAAAGAAAAAGGGGGATTTGAGAGTCTATAAACACCACTTTTAATCCCTAAATGCAACATTAAGTATCGTAGGTGTTTAGTTGCTAAACCTCACACTACTGCCACTTAAATGCACAGGTAGCTCGTTTTTCATCAGCACTTTCTCCAGCAACTGCACTTTTGTCTTTGAACATTTGCACAGCCACCTAAGTGCTGCACAGACTGTCACCGGCCAGATTTATCTCATATCTGTGATTCACAAAGCAGCATTTTTGAGCTTTTGTCGTATGTGGGCTTGATCTCAGCCTGCTCTGAATGTTTGAACTTTCCAAGCAGCTCCACCTTATCCTGGTGGATCCTGGCAGCAAAGCCCAGCCCTGGGGTCCCTCAGGCCCACCAGACCAACCCTCCTGCACAGCAGGAGAGCAGAAGGTGAGGGCATCAGAGCGTCCCGGTCAGGGACATCCCTTAGCCCAGTCTGCAGCTGGGACCT
This sequence comes from Egretta garzetta, assembly GCF_000687185.1. NCBI lineage: Eukaryota > Metazoa > Chordata > Aves > Pelecaniformes > Ardeidae > Egretta > Egretta garzetta. The sequence goes on from NW_009258284.1 coordinate 2,684,245, forward strand.
GAACATGGAAACTTCATCCCTCGGAAAGTTTCCCTTGCTGCTAGGATGTGGAATGGGTAAATTTCATCTCTCCCGTTTCTCCTCTTTTTTAATATATCTCTATATTCACTGGAGAAGGGATGGGCATCTAAGTATCCCAGGTTAACACAAGGGCCATCGTGTTTTTGAAACATACTCCATCGCTACCTACCCAATGAATTTTTAAACTTATGCTTGAGGGAAGGAGGACAACAGCCACTATTCTTTTCTCTGTTTCTGGGGAAAAAAAAAAGGTAAGATTGATTCGACTTAGACACTTCAGTCCAGGAAGGGGTTCATGGCTGTGAAAGAGGTGTATTTCTATCCAGTCCCAAATTAGAAACATAGTACATTTTGGAGGAAAAATCCCTGAGTCCCTGTTCTCCAATTTCCTGTGGGCTAGCACTGCCTGATTCTGCAGCCAGCTTCTTGGCTTCTGTGTACCTGCTTCTACAAGCCCACGCTGCTCTCCAAGCAACGGATGGGGTGCCAAATCTGGGGTTACAAATTCCCCTGGGCCACCAGGGACCAAAATTCAGAACATCTTGATGTGCAATAGTGCAGTGTCTAATCCTCCCTTGTGAACCTTGTATTTCTGTAGTTACCATACCGAACCAAAAGGAGTTGCTACAGTTTCTTGAATGATAAAATAAATTTTTTAGTAAAACGGGAGCTGATCCAATGCATGATTAAAAACCGGAAATCTGAAAAGAGATCAGTCAACTTGTCTTTCTCTCCTTGTAGAGGAGGATTAGCAGAAAAGTGAATATTAATGCTTCTTAACATCATATTTCAAAGCCTAAGTATCTGATGAGAGAAAAAGAAAAGTAGCTTTTTTAAGAGGAAAAAAAAAAGAAAAAGGGAAACGACTCAGAGAATGGAATAAATATCTTTATTTTTAGAAAACTGCTTGTTGCCTTGAGGTGACACACCAGCTTCTTTCCAAGTACATACCAGCCTAATACAAGTTAAACAAAATTTCATACATTTGAACATTAAAGCCTTTTAATCTTCAGAAATTACAGGATAGTACAAATCTAACATATGCTCCAGCATTTTTCATTTATTTGTTCTGTACTTAGCTAATGAAATTAGTCAGTTCTCTGCAGAATTAAAGTGGTTCCTTTTCTCTGACTTCTGCATTGAGTTTATATCCTTGATTATATTTTTACCTACAGTATTATTAATTGTTTTTAAAACACGTGTAATGTGCTATTCATTTCTTGGTGCCAGCTTAATCAGCTATAAAAAGCAACCAAAGTGATGACCACTGGGTTTTATTAAATTCCTAGATCGATCTTGAAGCACAAATTGAAAAGCTTTATTTTCAACAGAGATACAACCTTTAGAGGTTTGTCTTGCTATAGCAAGATAGCCGTACCTTGTGGTATCTTCGTGCTATCGTAAACATCTTTCTAACCATTCCAACATGAAAACCTTGGGTTCACATAGCAAAGGCATTTGTGAGGAAGGACAGACTCTTGTGGCTGCTTGCAACCTCTGCCTAAAAAAGCAGTGAGGTTATATTCCAGTTTGCTCCGGAACTTCAGGGCAGGAGGAAAGTGAGTGCTCATTTCTGTACAGTTAGATTTCTTGTGCCTTTTGATCCAGCAATTTCCAGTTATTTGTCTCGAGTTTTCAAGTATTTATGTTTTCCCATAAGAAATGCTAAGGAAGGATTTGACTTCCAGCTAGTCCAGGGATGGGCGCTAGCTGTGCCTGGGGCACAATACGTAGCCCTCTCCCAGCAAATGCAAGCTGATGGTAACCAGCACGAGTTCGTCATACATACGCTTGGCACCTGCCTTGGCTGCCAAGCAGATTTTCAAGTCAGTCAAGCTCTTTATTATGATCTCTGTGGAGAATTATTTCTCTTTCTGTCTTCCCATCCCTGTTTCCTATTCATCACTAGAAACAGGGTCTGATGGAGTCCAGCTTGTATCCTGCTGAGAGACAAGAGGAAAATTTTGGGGGAGGGAAAAAAAAAAACATTTTTTTTATGGAACAGAGTTCCACAACAGATCTGGTTGAGCCTGAATCTTCCCAGTTTTAGTGTGCACAACAAAAGTCTTTCACTGAAATAAGTGTGTGCCAACTAATAACCAAATGGAACATAAAGGAATCTGCCAGCAGCTTATTTTGTTTGAACAAACTGGATTAAAAGAACAAGAAGAGAAAGATCTTCCTCCTAGCAATAAATTTGATATATCTTTAATATTATGAAGTGTTTTGATGCTGTCATGATAGATGCTACGAAAATCACCCATGTCTAGCTGCAGTATTATAAATGGGACTAATTTGGAGGCCAAAATGATGAGCTTATTTTCACCTTTGTTGCAAAGACAACATGAATACACCTAGCTCCTTGTCAACCCCAGACACTGGTAGCTAAAAGGGGCCCCAGCCTGTAGGAACTGGACGATGGGGAGGGGAAAGAAGACAGCATGAGCACAATTGTGTGAAATGTAGAGGGCATTGCATAAAAAAGGCTGAGGCTAGTATCTGGAAGAGGATTCTCCTGCAAAAGAAGGGAGAAATGTGTCAAGCAGGGTTTTTTTGTTAGTGGTATTTTGCTCTGTGTGTGTGTGTGTGTGTGTTCAAATTCTGAGAAAATTAACGTGGCTTAAAAACCACAATGGGATCTGGGCTGCATGAAGGCAACTCACCCTTGAAGGTGCTCAGATGGAAGTGCAAAAACCCATGAATGTTCTACTTAAAAGTTCTCTGGAGATATTCAAAGCCCGCCTGGATGAAGTCCTGTGTAGCATGCTCTAGGTGAGCCTGCTTTAGCAGGGGGGTTGGACTAGATGATCTCCTGAGGTCCCTTCCAACCCTTACGATTCTGTGATTCTGTGATTCTGTGAAAAGCAATTAATGCCCATGTTAAAACCTGACTGGAAGATACACAGACCCCCCTGACTTTCTCCTAAGGATTTACCTGATATGATTTTAAAAATGCCAGACAAAGTCCCTATTAATCACCACCTAAAAGCACTACAGCACTATTCATATTATAGGGCTTTGTTGTTGTTTTCTTTTTCCCCAGAAAATCATTAGTTAATAAAACTGTGCTAACCTTTCTATGTATTTTGATATTGAGGCAAGCATTACAACCTGCAGAACTCTAAGTTGTACAATTAAGACAGCGAGTGAATCATAAATATAAACAATCCTAGGAGCATGTTTAAACCTTGAATGGGAACATAAGGTCAGTTTTGGTTAACCACTTGGATAAATTTAGCCTTTAGTGGAATCTAGAACCAACAGAAGTATTTCCTTTTTTTAGACATTCTAATGGAAAGAGAATTAAGAGCAAAATTGTCTTGCAATGTAAGCACAAAATTGTTGAACTAAATCAACAAATGAGAATATGAAACTCAGAATTCTAAGCTTGTTATCCAAGTTAAGAGAAATGCAAAACATATGTATGGCAGAGAAATAAATGAGAGGACCAAATCCTGACTATAGTTACACCCATAAAATTTCAGTGATCATACTTGGGCTACATGGTGATAGATTTTTAAAATACTGCCTTCATAGTCAATTAAGGGGATGGTTTTGTACTATATTATGAATACACTTCTTTGACCTGAAACCATCTCTTTAAAAAGGCAATTTAATATTTTAGAAAATGTATATTTGCTGCAGAATTTTTTTAACAAAATATCTTAATAAAATAGAAGTTTGAGTCAATCTTTATAAAGATTTTAAGTGCATGAGCCAAAGCCATTATAAAAACACATTTCTAAACTATAAAACATGTACAGAAGTCCATTTTACATTTAATTGTCAGAGCAGGCAAACCACTTCCAACAAAGTGCAAAAATAATGAACTTAGGTAGAAATCATTCCTCTTACAAAAACCTACAGAGGAGACTATTTTTATCATCTGACTGTTCAGCTCCATTTACAGAGCATGCAGAGCAAATTAGCCTTCTCCTTAATGAATTTCAGGAGTTTCCAGGAAGCAGGTGGCTTCAGCGAGAGTGATGCCCACTGCCTGGCTCCATCTTGCAGTCAGATCGGTGTTATGTTGCATAATAAATACAGAAGTGGGGCTTTCTCACCTCTGCTGTGTGTGTGGTACTTGCCCTGGAGAGGGAGGAAGGGTGGTCTGGGGTTAGAAGAAATTACAGCCGCTGAAACTTTTGGCTAGAGCATTTTAGGTGTAGTATTAGCTGTGGGTGGTTTGAGAAAAAAGACTATATCCTGGGTGAGGAACAACTATGTCCAGGAACGTTCTGGTTACTCTTTTGATCAGAACATCGAGTAAAATCACCTCACCAAGACAAATCAAGGCAGCGTATTCTAAGGTCCTACCAGAAACCCAAACTCTGGTGGTACAACTGGAAAAGATCAATCTGAAAGCTCCACTTTTTCAGGAGAGACCTTACTTGCATAGTGATGGTTCTAGGCTTAATCTTGCCCGTGCACCACCACTCACTTTCAGTATTTTAACAAGCAAATATAGTCCAACCTGTTTGTATGAGTGACAGCAGCACACTTGTAGCTACCTGCTTGTGTCTGTCCTGTACTCTCTCTGCTCCTTCTTAGGTTTGACAAGGCCCGTATTCCTTGAAATAAAACCACAGGAGAGCAAAAAACACCTTGCAGAAATGAGCTTCCACATCTCTCAGAAACCTTAGCCTTGGAGTTTCCACAGGGGTCTCTTCTGTCCTGACACTCTGAGACCCTCAGTGAAAATGTATTACAATGCCACATATGACATTAGTGAACATATCCTTGTGAAATATGGGGTAGGTCATTTCCCCTGCTCTCTTAAATGTGAGTAAAAAAAGAAAGTATTAAAGACTGAATCTCAGCCTTGAAGAGGCTGAAGTGATTTTGGTCAGGAGGAAAAGAGGTTTGAAGAACTAATCATGCCTACTCTCCTTTACTCTTCATTTCAAACTTCTGTTGCCTGTAAGGTAGAGTGACACAAAATCTTGGGAGGTGACAAGAGAAAGCTCCTGCCAGGTTCAGCTCTTGGCTGAGCAGGTGAGCACACAGGGTCTCTAAAAGCTCTTTCCTGAGTCCATCTCAAGCTTAACTGCAGAGCAGGTTAGGCACAGGAGTGAGCCACAGGCAATGCCACTTCTTCACAGCAGTCAGGGCTGCACTCCCGTAGGGAAAATATATAGTATTTGCAGTGGCCAGAGTGTAATCCCATCCGTATTTTTATATTCACAGTGCTACTTGAATTTGGGAAAAAATGCTAATGGCAAATTAGAGCTCTGTTGTGTATTCCATGAGAATAGTAGTATATGAAGTAATTATACTCTGCTATAGAGTTGCCAGTGAATAAACAATAATTAATGGATTGTTTTAATGTGTTACTACAATTTCGATGTCAGTGTTGGGCCTGAAATAATGGAGAGCTATTTTAAGGCATTACTGAGCATGTGTCATTCTCATTTCCAATGGTAAACTACCAAATGTGAATGGTCATTGAAAAGCTCCAAAGCAATATCGAAGGGAGCGTGCTAAAAAGTTTTTATGCTTTTAGGCAGAGCTAACACACAAAAAAAAATCTCTTAAGATGCACATATCTTATGTGGACCAGAGAGAATATTGTTTGTTTTCTGTGGTCCACATAATAAGAAGTGGAGACATATAAAGAGGGGAGTACTAAATGCCCGACTCCTAATACTTTCCCTCCCCAGCACACAGCTTTGCTCATGCTGATAAGAAATTATTAACAAGAGTAGTGAGCAGAAGGAGATTGCCTCCATGCATCATCTTTTCCTTTTGCAAGGACCCCCTTGGACTCCTAAAAAACAACATTCAGGTTTTTGTAGCCATTTCCTCTCATCCTTCTGTCTCCTTGTGCCAATAGGAAAAGCAAGAAAAATGCAGACAGGTAATGCTCAAGAGAAAGTTTCAGAAGCACCAAGTGATTTGCAAAGTGAAGTGCTGTGTCCTCATAGATTTTCAGGAGGAATCTAAGCCCCTAGTGCAAGATTTCTGAAATTTCTTACTTTTGATATTTCTGATCTTTTCTCTACTTAATTGTCTATTTCACTAGAACAAATATTTAGTGCTGTGTCTACCTTATTGTGCTAAAAAACTAATGATTGATCAAAACCATCAGTAGTCAACTTCAGCGGATCACAATCTCTTGTGGGTGGTAAAGAATCTAGAAAAATGTGCTTTTGGCTTGGCAGGTGAAAAAAAGACAACCCTAACTTCTTATTTGTGAAAATAAGCAATCATCAGGATTAATGAACCACGTTTCTTAGTCCTTTTGAATGGAAAATTCCTACAGGTTTTCACAGTTTCTACCAGTCACTGGTGCTTGCCATTCCCCACCATTTTGTAGCCATGACAATCTCTAGGTACACGTCCAAAGAGGCTCCCCCTGTCCTCTCTCACGTGTCGGCCCAAGCTGGTTTTCATTATGGTTTGATGGTATACACAGGTTATATTCTCCTTTCAGCCTGTAATAGGTTTGGAAGTTGAGCATGGGAGAATGAAAGGGTCTGTAATGCTTAAATCATTACTTGTACAAATAGGTCTGTGCTATTTTTCCTATATTTATTCACATCTCCCACATCTAACCATTCTGTGAGTGTACTAAAACTCGGATAAAGAATCCAATTTTTTCTGCTGCTAAAATGTGACCATCTGGTGAAATTAAGCTTGTCTCATTCCCTTACTGTGAACAGGTACACTTGTCTTTCATGCTGATTAATTTAGAATGTTGACCTGATTTTTTAATATAGAATTGTTCTTTTCCCTTTCCAACTTGTTTCTGTATTAGGTAATACTTTTATATTTGTTCTATTGTTTTTAGTTAAAAATACTTCTAGAATGAATTTAAGTGCAGGAAATTCAACTCTGACCACAAGGGAATTGGTAAGAACTGGACACGTTACCCTTGTGAGGTTTGTCTGCCACTATATGATACACTAAAGATAACTGTCTTCAGTAGGCCAGATATTTTTATATAATATATGAGAAATCTCGTCATGTAGGTTTAGTAAGTACTATCATTTTTTTTTCATATTGTTCCTTTTTAAAAGAAAGCCAGAAACAGAGCAATTACCTTTTAACTGCTTTACTGCTTTACTGAAATGGATCTGATACCCGTCCAGCCATGGAGATTTGCCTTTCCTGGAATCCCAAATAAATAGGGAGCAGCAGCAGAATTAAAAAAAAAAAAAAAAAGAAAAAAAAAAGAAAAAGAGGATTTACAATCATGATATGAAAACAGGGAACTCTAATTTGCAGTTCATGTCATCAATATGAGCTCTGTTTATCTGGGAGTAATACATAATACTAAAAAAAATGTTTAATGGCTGCCTTAATTTCAGTTAGCTTGGCCAGTGTTCCTTTGGGTGCACTTTGTAAGCCGATGGGATATTATTCTATCAGGTTTATTGCTATTTTCTCCGTAGAATCTCCAACTTGTGCTTTTCATTAAGAACAGCGTTATTTTCTAAGTAGCATATTTAAGCTCTCCTCGTAGAGTAACAGTCTCTTCCTATAGGTTCTACTTGCTTTTATTTTTATGAAGCTTTTCAAATGTAGTGTGATCAATTCTTCTAAAATGCCCGTGCCTTCAGTCTGTTCTCCTCTGTGGTTGGAAGATCTGGACTGATTTTTAATTACTGCTTTTGCATCTTGTGACAGAATATTTTGTGTTATTTCATCACTTTCATTCAGAATCCAGAAATTTGGTTAATTACTCAGGATATTTTGAATTATTGCTTTTGCGAAAGAGAACTGGATTTCGCTTTATAGCAACACGCTTGTAAATCATCTATGTCAGTCACTTGCAGCAGGCATGGAGTATGGATTTCTCTTTCATATTTGGAAATATTTTGAAAACAAACCCCCCACCCTTCTAGCTTTTTTTTCATTCAGTTGTTGTCTGTGTTTAAAACTAATCCCAACTGAACAGGGGTAGATCGTTCACCCATTAGATTTTCATTAATTTTCAGTTAATTCTTATGCTTGATGAGTTTTTTCACTGATCAGGCTTATTCTGGAGTAGAAAACACAATTGTTTATCTGGTATTGTTTTGCCAACAAGCAAAACAGTATAAGCAAAGGAGAAGTCGGGGAATTATGCATACAAGTAAGCTTAATTTTAATTCCCGAGAAAAGTTCTGGAATAAATAATCAAACTGACCATTTAGAAGCACTGAAAAGAAAATAAGGAGATGCATAAATGCCGCTATGGATTTTAGCACAAACCATGCTGAACTGATTTTATTTAATCTGAAAGCAGAGTATGAGGGCTCGTGGGCAGGAGAACCACGCATGATGTTATGGTAAGCGAATAAGGAAATGTGTTCTGTATGAATGTATGGGTAGGGTCAGTTCAAAAGTGTTATTTCTATCGCCTGTCTTTTTATTATATTTTTATTATATATTAACTACTGTAAACCTATATTAACTACTGTAAACTTTTAACAGACCCAGCCTGTTGTGTAGTCTCATACTCAGTATCTCTTTTGATTTTAACTATGATCCATTGATAACTGATTTCTGGGTACATTTTTAGGGACTTCTCTACATTGCAGAACAGAGGTAGAATTCAAACTAATCTTGATAACTTGCTTTGAAAAAAATCATATGCTACTCAATATGGACAAAAGAGAGACAGCTCACCTAGAAAGGAATAATCTGGCAGGCAAAAAGAGGTTGGGTATTAACTGGTGGGGTATCAGTTCTGCAGAAGGAGATCTAAGGGACTGGATAGGAAACTAAATAGGAGTCTATATTGTTACACTTGTGAGAAAGACAAGACTTCTACTTGAATGCACAAACAGGAATGTAGTATAAAACCCCACTGAAATAATTCATCTCTACTCCGCACTGGTGAAGACTACAGCCAGAGCGCCGCAGAAAATGTTGGGTACTACAGTTTAAGAATGACTTATACCAATTAAAGAAGGAAAGCAACAAGAATGCTTAGTAGTTTAGAAACTGTGATATGGGAGGAGAGCTTGAGATTATACCTTCTAATAGCTTTTAGGAGTGATGACACCACCAGAGATCTTGTTCCTGAGAGCAAATTTGACAAGTACATGTGAAGAATAACACAGGTATAGAGTCTGTCCTGTGGCACAAGAATGGACCAAATGACTTCTTGAGCATCTTCCATCTATAGAATTCCAAGAAACTATCAATTCTTACTCCAATGTCTCTGTGTTAAGGACCCTATGCCTGAATTACTGATTACACATATACTAATAAAACAAATATGGAAGGGGCATAGGCTTCAGTCTTGATATGTGACCACCCATTCTGCTTGATTATTGGTATGAGCCCTGGCATGGGTTTGATGATACCAGGGCATCATCTGGGGCATAAGTTTACCCCAGGAGTTGCTCCCAGCTGGCTGAATACACAAGGTCACCTTATCCTGGGGGCTGCGGAGGGAGATGGTAAGGAGCTCAGCCACAGGAGCACAGCCGTGCTCTGCCCTTTTCTCCAGGGCACAAGAACAGCCCATACCCTATTGTATCTCTTAGTACAGGCAACAGCACGGTGCAATTGTAGAGCTCCAAGCAATAGACTTGTTTAGATAAGTCTGAGCTGCTCTTGGACTTCTTCCTCTGACTCCAAGTAAGTTTCCCCAATTATCCTAAATTTATCCTAGTTAGCCTCAAAAAAAACCCCCTGTTTCCAAATCCCAAACCTCCAAATCTAACTAAGAATAACTGCTCCTATTTCCTCCTTGGTTTAATTCTGCCTATGCACACAGGAGCCCAGCTAGAAAAACCAAATGGCCAAGCAGAAAAGCAAAGTCACGTGGTCACTAGTGATACCACAGCACCCTCAGCCCCCTGTCCCAGGGTGGTAGAAACAAAGAGAGGGGTTGGCAGGCACAACGATTTGGAGTGACCATGAGAGATGACATGGGAATTGGGAGGGGGGACAGCTACAGCTGGGAGGACGAAGCACCTATTTGAGGGTTGCAGCTATGGTCAGTGTAATAAAGAGCTGTCACCACCCACCAGCAGCCCTGTCACTGTCAGGTTTTGGAGGTTCAGTCAGATTGTGTTACCATCCCTGATCAGAGCGAGTGGCTGGTGGAATAAACGTGCTGACCTTAGGGTCTTCTTATAACAAACCCCAGCAATACTGCTCACCCACTGCGGGCAGTTCAGACTGCCTTCTCAAGACGCGTTTGCTAGCAATCAATTTCTACCGAACCGCGTAGGTGGAAGATAAATGAAAACATCCTATCAATACAGGCAAAATGTCACAAAGGCTTCTTTGAGCTTCATCATCAACTTATCTTGCTGGTTGTGAATCCCAATGTACTCTCTCTTTTCACCATAATTGTAGTAAATAACCCTTTACAGTGTTTCTCTGAGGAGAGCATTCCCTCTGGTTGCTGTAGAAAAAATAACAAATAGCTAGTGGTGCTGCCATTTTCATTACATACTGTTCAATTAGCAGATAGCAAGAAAGTGACTTTTTTTTTTTTCCCAGGAAGCTGGACAGTTTGCTAACTGAAAACTCTGACACTGCAGGTAAATGACTGCATGGCACGTGGCAAAAAAAAAGTTATTTATCAAGCAGGTCTTGCTACCTTGGTTTGAAAAGGGAGCTGGATAAAAAAAAAAAAAAAGCTTTTAGTAGTCTATACTTCAAAGTTCCAATATTCTTCCATTACATGGGCAAGGTCCCCAGAACTTTTTTTAAACCTTTCAATAGAGGTTTTAAAACTCTCGCAGGTGGAAACCTTTCTCTATTACAGAAGCTGTATTTCCTAGGTGACAAGTGGAGAGTCTCATCACCTGTGGAGTCAGCAGCTGGGGCAAGATTAATTAGCAAAGCTGAGAAGGTTGTTGTGCCTGAACCTGCAAGACAAAGAGAAAAAAATATCCTCATTCTTAGACCAGACTTCAAGAGGAACGTAAATAACTTCTTTTATTTTTTTATATGACTAAGACTGAAGTTTCACTCACCTATTCAAAGCTGATATATATTTCAGATACAGAGGAACAGTTGAACACAAGTGATAGTCAACCACATAAAAGTTAGAGACGAGCTGTAATATTTTTTTCTGGACAGTTCTCATATTTACTGACATAAACTTAGAGTTACTTATGCCAGAAAACTGCAATTCCTGTGTGAGCTATCTATGCCTACATCTTTCAACTTGATGTACGCTTAATTTGAGAGCCGAGTTTTAACTCATATTTCTTGTAACATAGGACTGAATTTCATCATTCACTAAAGGGACAGTTAATCTAATGAAGGTGAAGAACTCAGCCTTTACCGAAATGGGGATGGATCTGGGTAATTGGGATATGTGACTGTGAAATTAACTTTCTTACTTAAATGGTTGTTTAGCATTATTTGATATACAAATATGTGTGTATATATATATATTTAGAGCCGATAGCTCATAATCATAATATCCTTAGCTACAGCAATTCTGGTTTTGTACAGATCTACCTGAATGCAGGGCATTTGGTTGCTGGAACGATCCCACTGTGAGCCCCTTTTAGCCACTCCAAAACTACAGCAACACTGGAGCAACCTACATGAGCCCCGCTAGCGGTGGTGAAGCTGCTGCTGCAAAAGCCGTGGGAGAGAGACCTTAAGGCAGGCTGGGTTGGCAAGAGCAGTGGTTGCAACATGGGCACAACGGCTGGGAAAAATGGGAGTGATCCAGAAACAGAGAGTGCCTGTGGCCTGGGAGGAGATGCTGTGGACAGAAGGAAAGAGAAACCAAAGTGGTCTGGAGGACAAGCTTCTGAGTGACATCCAGTTCAGCTCCTGGTTACCTGGCCAGATGGAGGAGTAGCTAAGGTGTCTTTGTGACTTGTGAACTGTTAGTGATGGTTACAGCTAAGGAGTAAATTGGAGAAGTTCCTGGGAAATGTAGGAGCCTCCTTCATAGCTTGAGGAGTTACAGCTTAGAACTGCATTCATAACCTACATTTCTTGTTGAGTTGGTTGGGGTTTTAGTTTGTTTTGTTCCTGCGTACTGCTCTGGAGAAGGGGATGGTTAGGGAGAGCTGCCTTTCAGCCACCTTGTTAGTGATAGCAGGGCATCTGGACAGGGGTATCCCCGCAGGGCTTCTTTTTGTCGTGTTCCTGCAAAGCTCCTTCTGCACTCTCCCTGACAGAACTGGGAAAAGCAAACCCTGCCTGGCCATAATGAGGAACCGGGCCCCTCATTTAAAGCAGAAACTTTTCCTCTAGGGGTCCAAGGGAGATGCTGCTCTGTTAGGCTGTGAAATAGCTGCCCATGGGGAGGAACAGAAATCCTAATGTGTGAAACAATTTAAATTGAACTGAACGGACCACTGGCATATATACTACAGGGAGTACTTCTGTATGGCCAAAGGGGTAAGTAAGATGAACTTAAAGGTCTTTTCCATGTCTTCTGGCAGTGACCCTTTGGAAGCAAAGGCACGCAAAAGGAAGCTTAGCAATGGCATACAAATACTGTGTGTGTGACAGTCAAAAGCAAATTAGGAAATTAACTTTTCTTCAATTTAGGATAATGCAATGAAAATTGAGGGAAAATGACGTAGGCTTGGTATTCAGAAGACTTTATTGCCATGGGAAGTGACATAGTCCAAGGAAATAGGCTGCCCAGGTAAATAGGTGAAGTTAAGAGCCTCAAAGGATTTAAAACCAAAATTGATGAGTATGTAAGCTGGCTGTGGGGGAGCACAGCTGAGAGAGGAGCTAGGTCACTGCAAAGGTACGGTCTGGAGTTACCTCCTTCATTCATGACCTACGGTGTCCTGCTATCTTCCCAATCAAATGTAATCTCAGTAACTACTCGATGGTTTCTAATTTTGAGATTTTTTTTTTTTTTTTAGTCTCCAAAAGTACACAAAAGGCATAGCATTGCTTTTGTTAGCAGCGGCAGTCACCTGGGAGAAGCCACAGTGTATCGTGGCAGGGGAGTTCCTAACACAATTTGCAACCTGTGGGGGAGAATTTAACCTCCAGGATGCTGCAGATAATATACTGATGCAAATACCCATGAAACAAATGCTGTTCCCTTTGGGCCAGGTTACTGGCTCCCATTTATATTGCCTCCAAGCTTCTTCTACTGAGAGATTCTTTTCATTTATCCCCTGGCGTGTACATTATATCACCTTCAGCTCACAATGCCAGGCTCAGAAGTGGTGTCAAAGAGGATAGAAATCAGGTGTCAGCACGCTGCCAGAGGCCTGAAGGAGCGGGACTCAAAGGGGATTTGCCTGAAGATTCTTGGCCAGAGACCTTGACTTGCAGATGCACCTGGCTGTGAATACAACTTGCACAGAGTGTGATTCTTTTACAACCTTTCCTCTCTGTATCAGTTACTAAAATGAACTCAAAGAAGCAGAATATCTTGTTTCTGTGAGGTGCTGACCACTGAATTTAGAGAAAAGGAGCAGGAGCTCTCCTTGCACTGCCTGTGCTCCCTGGACAGATGAAGCTGTAGGTCTTGCATTGGAACACGGAGAACCCAAAGGACTGCTTTCTCCTGGTGTCTCTATCTGCAGGAGTCATTTTGTAAGGTGATTTTATAATATGTATTTTTCCCTACTTAGAATCTGCTGAGGTTAATAATCTTGTTGGACTTAGTAGGTTTTAAATCAAGACCCTGTCTGTGAGAAAATGTACAGCTTCCCCAGAAAACCAGGGCAATGCTGGTGTAAGGAATGGTGGGTGAAAAATTTCTGTGATATTAACACATCATTCCTTATGAAAGTGTCGTGACAAAAAAAAAAAATACCCACCCTAGTAAAAAATGAATTCACAAAACAATTTGCAGTGCAAATCTCGCTTCCACAATGTACCTGCTGAATTATCTATTATAAATTAGCTCATTTTAAAATTGGTGAAGTCTGCAGAATGCTGCATTCCCTCTGGACTGGGAGCTCGACGCATACTGTCTCATAGGGGATAAAAAAGTAATTACTGAGGATCACCCTTTCCCAGACAAGTGCTGTGGACTGTTCAACCACTCATTTACAATTTAATCCCAAGGTCCTCGCTGAAATAGGTTTTTAGGTGCTAACTGGAGGCTAACAAAATGGTTATTTAAATTCATTACATTTGAAAAACCAGAAAACATACTTTCAATTGTGCGGTGCAATTGAAGCTGTTACTTTTGTGGGGAGAAGGGGAAACAATGGAATAGGATTGTGCAATCATCTTTATTATTATTTTTTCTCTCTCACTGACTGTTTTCTGATTCAATATAATTTCTTCTTTTTTATTCACATGTAGACTAAGCTGAGTGATAAATAATAGTGCGCTGTTTCAGCAGCTATAAAGTTTGAAATTTTCCATAGGTAAAAAAAATACATAATTTTAAATGTTTTTTTGAGAAGTATTTTTAAAAGTTTAAGCATCTGATGCAGAACACAACAGGATAAAGAATCATACTTCTTAAAAATGACAGGTTATCAGTGGTCTAATTGGATATATTTTTTTGGAAACAGTTAATGATAGCAGCCAATACTATAAGATTTGTTTTCTTATAATGAAGTATATGATTCTTGAAAACAAGATTATGTTTTTTTTCCTAAGCTACTCTTCCAGGGCTTTTTTGTTGTTAACTCTGATTCATGAAAGCAGTAAGTTCTGCTTAGTCTTGAAGACTCAGTTCATGTACAAAAGATTAGATTTTCTTTTGGTGTAAGTGGATTGACAACAGTTTAGCACTGCTCATTTAAACCATCTGAGATTCTGTTTTTTGTTGTGGCCTTTTCCACCCCTTTCCATCCATTTCAAACAGCATTGCTGAAAAGGTACCGAGGTCCAGATCTGAGAAGTTATTTCAGTTCCCGTCTTTCTTTGAAATCAATGTGATTTACGTTCCTAACTGCCTTTGAGCAGCCAAGACTGACGGATACAGTAATGTGAAGGCACATATGAAATGAAGCAATCACAATTTAAATTTTAACATGGTTGCTTTCAGTCCTTCAGGGAAAAAAAACAAAAACAAAAACAAAAACAAAACCAAAAACCCCCCAAAAGCAAACCAGAGAAAAGCATTTCGGAAACCTTGAAAGAACCATTTTATTTCTTGTGGATCCTCCCTCTCTAGTAATTTTAATATGAGCGAAATATTGTACAACAAGGAACTCCCAGGTGATCCCCTGTCATTGCTGGCTCTCAGTCTAGAAGCCCGCATATGTCAATACCAGAAGCTTGCTTTGCCTGGGCTGTAATATCTGCTCTTTGATGTTCTCTGAAGCGCTGTGTGCTACAGCGACAATAACAGACAATTCTGCAGAATTCAGTGGGGATCACCCCCGGTACAAGAAAGAGATCAGAACAACGTTCACTTAGCTCACATTTCAAATTAAAAAGTCAGGCTCATGATACACTGAAGCTGCTATTTTTCATAGAACTCCAATACCTCCAATTCTCATCTTTCAGCTGAAGTGATATATTAGGAAAGCATAAAATGCAGCAGGTAATGAAAATCATAAAAATATTATGTTAGTATTTATTATTACTCGCCTACAGAGATAAGTGAAATGTATCATGTGTAGTGCCAACAAAGATAGCATTGGTAGTTGTCAGAAGATGTTTTCTACCTCACAGTGACTTTAGATTTATATATTGCATTGAAGTGTGTGCTGCAAATCCGGAAAAATAATCACACAAGGTATGAGTAAAAGGTCCCTTGCAAGATGCGTTGTGGGACTGACAGGATGCCATACCAGGTGACACCTGGTAACACAAAGCAAAGATGGGCCAGTGGCTGTTGTGTTTTCCTGCTCAGTCACTGAGAGCATCTTGCAGCTTTTAGCCTATTGCTTGGAGTCCATCCAAACCATCCGTGCTCATATAGCCAGCAGCGAAGCAAAATGCTCTGGGGTCAAGCTTGCACTTTGTGGGGAAAAAAAAAGGCTGTCTCTTTGACCTCTTAATTAAGTCACCTATTGATTTCAGGAGTTTGTAGCTGGCGATGGTAGGTATTTTGTGTAAAGTATTTGAAGGATGGCCTCTTCTCCCTGGTAACGGGCGATAGGACGAGGGGAAATGGTCTGAAGTTGCGCCAGGGCAGGTTTAGGTTAGGCATTAGGAAAAAGTTCTTCACAGAAAGGGTTGTCAGGCTCTGGAATGGGCTGCCCAGGGAGGTGGTCGAGTCCCCATCCCTGGAGGTATTTAAAAGACGGGTAGATGAGGTGCTCAGGGACATGCTTTAGTGGTGGGATGGCAGGGTTAGGGTAACGGTTGGACTCGATGATCTTAAAGGTCTTTTCCACCCTAAACAATTCTATGATTCTATGATGTAGAATGGGTGAAGAAACTTCTGTGAAAACTGTATGCCACGAATTGATGTGATACAGCCGTGGAGGGCCTCCTGGCAGTCACCAGCTGAACAGTCAGTGGAAACACTGGAAATCATCTGCTGGCCATAATGACCAGACAAAAAAGTTTGGATCATCTTGTAAACAACACCAAAATCGTATTTAAACAAAGTCCTCTCCATGAAAAGCATGAGTTACTGAAGATCTGTCATGTGAAATTTTCCCAGTGTTTTTAAAGGAATTCTCCTTGCTGATGATGGTGTTTGACTCCTGCTCTATAAATTCTTGCAGTGTAACAGGCTAAAGGTGATGAACGAGACATTGATATGAGACACTCGGCTATGGATGGTGAAATATCACTCTTCCCATGTTTGGGACACAACTTTTAACAGATAGGTATTGGAATGCTTTTATCAGAAACTCTCTTTAGAAGTTAGGCAATGTGAGTGAATTATATCTATGGGTTTGGGTTTTTTTCATTCTTAAAAAAAAAATTTCCAAGTCCTGTTACATACAGTAAAACAGATTTATACTTTTTATCTTGAGAAATGAACTTTCCCTGGTGTAATCATTAATTTTACAGTTATATGAAAATGTGTAAGTAGGTGCTATAAGCTGTATTAATTTCATATTCAAAGTGACATCATGTAAATGGGAAAAAAACAGATGTGTTTTGTTCTGAAACAAGCTGATCCACTCAGGACTGCATCACTCGATTTCCTTATTCGCACTACTTCATAATATGAGAGGTGGAGGACCATGAGTGTCTGCTATATAGTACTAGAAGCATAAGTGGCAGAGATCTTACTATTTACTTTTATACATGGAAGTATTTTACCCTTTTTTTCTTTTTGTTTTTTCTTAATTGAGACACATAACATGTTATTAGGAATATATTGACACGCTAAGATACCAAGAGAAGATGCAAAAATATGTATTACCTCGGAGACTGGTTGCAATGCTTCTCCATTTCTTTTTACTGATCACAGTTTGTTGTTACATG
>NW_009258284.1:2701562-2706992 GCF_000687185.1 Egretta garzetta
CCCTTTCTTTTGTCTGCTGTAATTTCAAGAATCCTTTTTTTTTTTTTTCTCCATCATCACTACAGCATCCTTTCCGTACATGCTATACATCACAGTGTGATAAATAGAGTCGAGTGAAGACTTTCTTGGGTCTGGTGCGTGCAAGAAAACGTGCAAAGGGTTAATTAGGGAATCACACATTTCTGTTATTTAAAGGAGGCCAATAGGAGAATATTTTTTGTGTCCTTTCTTTGATAAAGTAAGGCATTTAACAGTCCCCTAGCAATTTAGCCTCAAATTAGAAGGATTACTTTGTATCCTAACTTGTGCTCTTCTTCACTGAAACATGATAGCTAGCTATCTAAATTGATTTTGAATGGGGCTGCTTAAGGCCACTGAAAGCCAGTCCTGCTTAAGCCGGCTTATCCCCTGCTCAGTCAATTTACTGTAATTTAGTAATCTCCTGATGCAAGATGAGAAAGTTTTAATCAAAGCTTAAACTGGGGCAAATGAATATATAAAGAGAGGTTTGCAACAACTGAACTGAAACAATTTTAAGTCAGATATTTTCCCAAATCCAGGGCCGTGGTGGAGAAACTCTGAAGCTGTAACCCATCAGCAGTGGCAGCGCTATTTTAAAGAGAGCATCTATGGAGACGCGTGCTATTTCTTTAAGAGCTGTAGAAGAAAACCAGGCAGTAGGAGCCCTGGGAAAGGTATGGTAGTAAATTAAATGAAGGGAGAGAGGCTTTAGGGCCAATGATAGTTTTCTGTATTCTAATAATGATCTTTGAGAGTGCTGGGAGAAATGCTTCGTGATTCTTTACAGCGGCTGTAGGAGAGCTCTTGTCCTAAAACTTCAGTCAGAGTGTTCTGTTTGAACTGAGTCCTCAGCATCGGTCCTGCTGTTATTTGCAGTCTTTGGTCTGTGAGTATAAAGGCCAAAGGCTTACTTTATAAAAATAGATTAAAGCCGATTCTTTCTTAATCAGGGGTTTCCTCATGTCAGTGCTCGTATCTAAAACCGCCGACTTTGCGACCCCACACCAATGCTAAGCCTCAGTCTCTACATCCAACTTCTCTGTGAACTGGATTTAAGGGTGGGAGTCTTTCTGGTTTATTAGAGCAGGAGCCACCCAGCAGCTTCCCTAGGCTGCACCCAGCTGGTAATTTGTTTATGCTGCTGGGGTACAGCTGCGGGCCCCCCCAGAGCTAAGCTGAGAAATGGAAGAGGAATGGCCTTGGCTCCTCATCTGTTTGGAAATAGGCAACAGAGGGGATCCTATGGTGTTTTTTGTTTTTTTTTTTTTTTAAATAAAATAAGATAAAATAAAAATGTAGGCTTTCTTTTTCAGTTCAAACTTTTGTCACAGGATCCGCCTCAGCTGCCATGGGTGCAAAGGTGTCTGAATGAGCCTGTCACCCCCGCGTGTGGCCTGTTTCTGCACTAAAGGGAAAGGAAACCATGCCAAAGCCCATGCAGGTGCCAGGGGTGAGGGCAGACCTCAGCGGTGCAATGGCTCTCAGCAGGCTCAGGGGCCAGGCTTCCTTGCGGAGTCCTGCACGCTGGTAGAGCGCAGTTGCTGAGCTGCTGGGGGACTTGGGGCCCCCAGCCCACAGCAAGGGTCCTGCAGCTGGGGATCCTTTTGTCCACATTTCTCCCTAGGGGCCGGGAGTGCCTGGAAAAGAGCTGGCAAAGGGAAAGCTTTGCATTCTGTGTTGTACCCTGTCCTTGGAGAGTGTAATTAAATGCTGTAAAAGTCTTACGAGGAGCGGCTGAGGGAACTGGGGTTGTTCAGCCTGGAGAAGAGGAGGCTGAGGGGAGCCCTCATCGCCCTCTGCAACTGCCTGACAGGAGGGGGGAGCCAGGTGGGGGTCGGCCTCTTCTGCCTGGGAATGGATGATAGGATGAGGGGGAATGGTCTGAAGCTGCACCGGGGCAGGTTTAGGTTGGACATTAGGAAAAATTTCTTCACAGAAAGGGTTGTCAAGCACTGGAACGGTGGTCGAGTCCCCATCCCTGGAGATATTTAAAAGCCAGGCAGACGAGGTGCTTAGGGACATGGTTTAGTTGTGGGATGGCAGGGTTAGGTTGACGGTTGGACTTGATCTTAAAGGTCTTTTCCAACCTGAATGATTCTATGATTCTATGATTCTAAAAGCAGGCTGCATCTTCTGAATCATTTAAGACTGAAGCTGAGAAAGGGGAATGAGAAATATGGGTAGGCTTAAAACTAGCATGGAATCTAGTAACAGAGGTGAGTACTTCCAAATCTTTCAAAACTTTGCAGTCTCGAGTTCCAGTTTTTCTTTGCACTGTATTGTACCTCACTAGATCTTAGTCCGAGAAGCCCTGGAAACCACTGGCCCAAGTGTGCTTTAGCCTTTTCATCTTAAATGTTTTTGTTTGTTACAAGCTGCTTCTAAATCCAGTATTCCATCAGGTTCAGCACAAATCGTATTTTTAATAGTAGTGTTCCATCTACTTCGTTTATAAGTATCAACGCTCCAACAATGCAGCGATTGAGTTCTTTTTCCATGAAGCTGTAAGTATTGTTGTTAATATTTTTGGCAGGTCACAGCAGAGGAGAGATGGGAAATGAAAGCATGCAGGTCAAACAAGCTGTGTTTCCCCTTCAGCCAAGGTAAAAGGCCTCTAGTCTTTCAGGTAAAACATAATCAGCAGAAAAATTTTGCAGAAAGACCTACTCCTGGTTTAGGATGACATGGTCCTTTTTTCTTGTTTGCAGAAAATGTTGCATTTCTGATTATCTTCTCTGTGAGGACACCTATATACATTTTCATTAAAAAAAATTAAGTGGAGATTATTTGGTATCTTTTTCCCCGATAATTTGGTTTCCAGTATTTGCAGTATTGTACAAATCATCTAAGCACATATTTTTCATTTGCAGTAGGAACACCTTTATGTCTTCTTGACATATCGTATTTGCTTCTTTTTCCATGAAGCTGTAAGTATTGTTGTTAATATTTTTGGCAGGTCACAGCAGAGGAGAGATGGGAAATGAAAGCATGCAGGTCAAACAAGCTGTGTTTCCCCTTCAGCCAAGGTAAAAGGCCTCTAGTCTTTCAGGTAAAACATAATCAGCAGAAAAATTTTGCAGAAAGACCTACTCCTGGTTTAGGATGACATGGTCCTTTTTTCTTGTTTGCAGAAAATGTTGCATTTCTGATTATCTTCTCTGTGAGGACACCTATATACATTTTCATTAAAAAAATTAAGTGGAGATTATTTGGTATCTTTTTCCCCGATAATTTGGTTTCCAGCATTTGCAGTATTGTACAAATCATCTAAGCACATATTTTTCATTTGCAGTAGGAACACCTTTATGTCTTCTTGACATATCGTATTTGCCTTGTCTTGACCTAAATAGCATCATTCAGCCAGCAGTGAGCATACAGTGGTTCTGCTTCTTCAGCTCTCTGCGAGATCTTCCACCTTTTCTCTTCCTGCCAGTTTGCGTTTCCTTTCTAGCAGGCCAATCTTTCCTTGCAACTTCAATATAGTCTCATACAATTACCTTTGAGGACTTACCCGTCTTCAGCTCTCCAGATACGCTGCAGTCTCTCTTTCTTTCTTCTGAAAGTCTGTCAGCCATTTTAAATATCATATAGAACAGAAAGATCAATTGATTTATTTGTTTTGGCTTCCCTCCTGTGCCACCTCCAGGGCTTTAACAGTCTCCATCCCCTCCCCTCCTTTCCCGTCCCTATCCCATGGCTCCTCTTCAGCACTTTCTTCCCTTTCACCTTGTACAGGCTGTGCCGTTCAGTTCTCCATGACCACTCTCCCTCTTGTAATACTTTGCATTCATGGGTTTCAAGATAAGAACTTGATTACTGCAACTAATTAATTAATTAATGGAACCTAAAACTTGTGTCATAATTTCTTTTCCTGTCTACACACATTCCCATTTGTCCCAATTCTTTCTTATTGGTCATGCTGACAAATCTCTCTCCCTTTAAATCACATCTGTGTTTCAGGTAAAATCCCAGGTTTTTCTTCTAACCTTCATTGCACATGTCTGTTCCTTGCTGCTTAGCTGCTGGTGTTACCTTCTTGTGTGAACTTTCATTCTTACACATTCAGCCAACGTGTCGGACTTTGAATTTGGTGCCTGACTTCTGTTACTGGCTTCACACACTTCCATGCCAATACTTTATGTATATTTTCATTGCACTGGATTAGTCTGTAAGGCTGCAACTACCTCCTCCTTTAAATCCTGTCTTAAACTCCTTTTTGCTTTGATACCAACGCTATTAAATAATTTGCTAATGAAAGCTGTATCAAGAATCCCAATTCCTGTATGTCTAATCTAGCTTCACAAGATTCGGAAAATGCATGTACGCACACACTGACCCCTCTAAGTATTTGAATGCTTTGCTGTTATCCGTGCCTTTCCTAGTTCCTTAATGCCTATTGAATTTTCTGGTTAGATAAACAGATCAAGTCAGGGGGCCCACATCCTCAGAAGTTACATCTGGTTCATCCTGCAATCCAACAGATTCTTTCTATTGTTTTCCTGTATCTTTTCTAAAGTAATATAAACTTTCTATCCTTTGGGAGCCCAAGCACATGTAAATGTATTTCTTTCTCTGCCCCCAATTTAATTGCACGTTAACTAACTAACTTAACAATTATCTTTATCTATGTAATGAAATACCTTAAAATTCATACAATTATTGGGGCTTTGTTGTTGTTTGAGTTGGTGTTGTCATCCCGTCCCGTCCCCCCCCCCTCCAGGGGAAAGAAACTAAAATCTATGAAATCTGACAAATAAGTTAGAAAATGAATTCCTAATTACGGTGATGACTGTAAGCACATTTAAATGCATCTTATTAAAATGTCGAGGGATGTGAAAGGAGTGTATCTATAAGCTGAAGATATTTATTCCCTTGCTTCTCTATAACTTCAAAAATAATTAAAGGTAGAAGGCATGCATAAAAAACAAGGCAAGTAGCTATTGAAACTGCATGGAATTTTTTGTTGTGAAAATTTACTTCTTCATTGATCTAGCAATGATACAGAAAACTTGGACGCAATATTTAAATTATGAAAATATTGTATTGTTTCATCCACAACAAGATAACTTAGGAAGAGTCTATGGAAAGATAGTGATAGGGTCCTTTCTACCCATAAAAAAATACTCCAGACACCATATAAATGCTAAACAAAGATACCTAAGAGCAAGTATATAAATCAAACAGAATTAATAAAGCAAACCAAATGTCTAAGAATGTAGCCTTGAGGTAAAACCTCTAGCCTTGCCTGAAAGAATGAGGCAACTTTGTCAGCATTTTTAGTAGTGCCCTTGGGTGCTCACTGCAGAATCACAAGGTCACATCTCACCAAAATTTCTCTTTAAGGATGCGCAACAGGCACTTGTTAATTTGCTGCCTTTTGTCTTTCAGCCAAGGACAATTTTCTTTATT
>NW_009258284.1:2707044-2734626 GCF_000687185.1 Egretta garzetta
TGAGTGGCCATCTAAGGGCCATGAGCTGGGTGCAGCTATTAGCCCCAGGACTTGCAGCGCGTTACCAGCAACATAATGTTTGTTATCATCATTGTCCAACAAAGAGCTGGAGTGACCTGGGAGACCCTGTGAGAGAAAGTGAGATATGAAAGTGTCTGGAGCAGAGCTTGCTGGCAGCATGCCCTGCCCAGTTTTGTCCTACAATGGAGTAGTGGGCCCCACTGGAACCATTTTCTACCATTTTCTTGCCTGCAGGGTGCTCCCAGAGCTCTTCCTCCACGTGATTCTTTGGGGAAGCTGATACCTGCCCTACAGGGAATGAGAGAAGAGTTTTGGGATGAGGTTCACAATTAAGCTGGTTAGCTCAAATTAGTGTTAGGGGGTTCAAACAATGTCTGATTGCAGGTTGCAAATCAGGAAAGCTTTTTGATGAACCATGCTGGTTTTCATTGTAGAGCTTGTCCCCACTGAGCTTTTATCACAAGTAAGTGTAGGTGCCGGTGTTTCTTAATGGTATTGGTGAATCTCACTGTCTGAAAAGCAATGCTCTTTTTTCATCAGGAGGACCTGCTCTGTAATGGACATCAAGATGCAGACACCATATTAGCTTCCAGTAACCCTGCAATAATTTTTTAGATAATATTTAAACTCACAACTGAATCAAATGGTATTTGAGTGCCATTCAAGAGTGAGCAATGATTTTGTGGAAGAAGTGACTGATGTACACCTCATGGTCTTGAGCTCCTGGTTCCTTGCTTCATCTTTCACAATGGTCTTAAAAAATCCGATTCTTACCCTGGATGAAGCTCACCTAGTGCACATATTTTATTGCCAAATATACTGTAAGGCTGGGCTCCACAAAGCTCTTAGGCATGGGTGAGCCATCCATTGCTTTTTCTGGAGCCACAGACATCACAAAAGTTAATTATATGTGTAAGTAAGTAAGTGCTTTGTTGGATCAGGGCCTGCATCTCTTTAAATTTAAAAAGAAAAAAACAAACAACCAAACCACAAAACTAAACCATGTTAAACAGTAACATGCAGTAAGTAAAAATACTGTCATGATAGCTGTTAGAAGTTTATATGGTAGAGAGAGGAATGAGGAAAGAGGTATAAGAATATTCAATTTCTCTGGGACTAAGTATAGCAGATTTTATTTTCCCAAAACAATCTTTCATGTAGTAATATCAAACTAGTTACACATATATATATTTGTTCAGGAAAAAATATCCATGTTATGAGAAAATTGATGTCTTCTTGATAATCAAATACCTAGAGGATCAGACATTTCCAACCTCAGTAAAGAGTGTATAGATCAAACATGAAAGGGTTATCAACTGGTGAGAAAAAAAAGCATTCAGGTTGAAAAAATACCATAAAGCATATTTTTATTTACTACTGGAATGTCTGTGAAAGGGAAGACTGCTTTTTTCCAGGTGTTAGTTTTCATGCTTTTCCATAGATACTCTGCATGCACTTACTACATAAGAAATAAAATTGCATTTCAGACACTCATTTTGATTCCAATGAACATTGCATTAGATTCTAAAATAATATTATTCTGAAGGTAAGAAGTAATTCTGAATTGGCACACTACCTGTTGCTTCTTAAACTACATATAACATTTATGCTTTCTGAGTTAATACAATAATTTCAGAAGCATGTTATTACAGCCTTTGTATAAAAGCTGTGAATAAATTAAATGTATTTTAGTTTTGCCTTTATTTTTCCCTCTAAATAACATAATGCTTGTCACCTGGCCAAACTGACATCTTGCTGACAAGCTTGAAAAGAAAATTAAGTCTTTTTTTAAAATGCTGTAAGTATAAAAGAGAAATTTTAATTTTCAAAATGAGATTCAGAAAACAAACAAAGTTTTAGTGAATAAGTAACGTGTTGCATTTGTTTCTGTTTGTTTGAAAAGTTATGTGGAAAACCATCACCAAACAGCATGGTGAGTTATTAATAGAATAACATAAATAAATAAACAGATAAATTTCCCAGAAAACCAAAACAGAAAAAAAATCTTTGCCACGCTTTATATTAAGTGCACTTATAAAATTGTTACTCCAACATGTTCTCTCTATAGGGAAACTCACCTGCATTAAGTAGGAAATTTACCTTTTGCATTTTACCTGCAAAATTTTCATTTCCCAAATGCATTCACATAGATTTTGGAACAAAAGTCCTCAAACTGGAAAATTAAGGCTATCTGGTGGTTTGGTTTTTTTTTTTTTTTTTTTTTTTTTTTTATGGGGGAATTTTCTGCTTTCTGTTTCAGTAATCCATCTATACTCCATATGTATTAATTTATGCTAGTCTGCTGGTTTGAAAATAAATAAATAAAAAATCCCCCAAACTGGTAGCACCTGAACTACTTAACCTTGAATATGTATTTGAAGCTAATAGTTGCTCATGCAAAAATGAAGCCGCCTCTTCTCAAACATTGAGTAAGTGCTGATTAACAGCTGGATTTATGCTTTGAAACCTTCAGCAGTGATTTTGGTCACTTGTTTCTACACTGTTTTATAAAAGTGCAAAGTTTAGGTCCATATCTTGGGTTTCCTGTCATTTTGAATGATGTTCATTGAAACTTGAATGACATCTTCTTTGGAAGTATATATGGTAGGTCACATACAAGCCAAAAAGGAAAGATTTGTTTTTAAAAATAAGTGATTTCCATATTTATGCCCCTGTTAATCACAGACCATATACTGTCAGAAAACTCTGCCCAGTGTAGAGATGTGGCAACCACATAATTAGACTCCTAATTTCTATTTAGATTCCAAACTTCTTTTTTATTTCATTGATATTCAAAAGATGCAAGTATCATTATTTTGTTAGAAATCGCCCTCGTTCACCCTGGTTACTATAAGCAAACATGTAATTATAAAATGGACCGCATTGCTGAAATCAAATTATGTTTTGAGAAGATGTATTCTGCTAGGACTAAGGATGCCGGTAAGGACACCTTACTGTGACTTGAGCCATCTGGGTGGTTAGCACAGTGCACCAGTACAACATATGTGGCAACAAGTGGGGAGAGAATATGAAGAAATGAATATACTTTTGTTCCCTAATTTGACAGCATGGGGTGTGTTGATAAGATATTTGGACTTCCTCCCTCTCCCCCCCCCCCCCCCCCCCCCCATTTTTCCTTATTTTTTTGTCTTTGGTACGCTCAGCATTATGAGCGATTTTTACATCTTTCTCCCCCACATGCTCTTACCCATCTGATGAACCATGTCCTTAGGACACTAATAAAATAAAAGTCTTTGCTTCTGCCTCCTGTGAATCTGACATTATTAGCTATGTTCATCAACAGTGATTCACGCTACCATATTGAGAGAAATCTTTATTGTTGGGGAGCGCACGAAGGCAGTGCATGAAGGGAGGAGAGGATTTGAGTCTCTGGGAGATGAGAAAGCATGCCACGCATCCTTCTCTTATGAAAATTAGAGATTGAAATATTAGCATGCAGACAGTGTTGGCAGAAATAGAAACAACTAATTTCATCAGTGTAACGGCTGCCCCAGTAAGATCACGTAGATATACACCTTCCCTTTAACTAAGCTACATAACAAGGATGAGAAAAGAAAACAGCTAGTCACTCTGTACATGAGTAAGTTTTCAGTGTGTCCTTGTTCCTCACCCACTGTCCTGGTTTCAGCTGGGACAGAGCTGATTTTCTTCCTAGTGGCTGGCATGGTGCTGTGATTTGGATTTAGTACGAGAAGAATGTTGATAGCACATTGATGTTTTAGCTGTTGCTAAGCAGTGCTTAGGCTTGTCAAGGACTTTTTCAGCTCCCCATGCTTGCCAAGGGCACAAGAAGCTGGGAGGGGGCACAACCAGGACAGCTGATCCCCACTGGCCAAAGGGCTGTGCCATACCATATGATGTCAAGCTTGGGGGGAGTTGGCTGAGGGGAGAGAGATCACTGCTCAGGACAGGCTGGGCATGGGGTAGGGGGGGGGGGGGAAATGCATTGTGCATCACTTGTTTTATATATTCTATGTATTCTCTTAGCATTATTGTTGTTGTTGTTGTTGTTATTATTATTATTATTATTATTATTATTATTATTATTATTTTCCATTGCTGTTTTATTAAATCATCTTTATCTCAACCCACGGGTTTTATTTTTTTTCTGAATCTCTCCCCCATCCCACTGATGGGGGGGGGAAGAGTGAGCAAGTGGCTGTGCGGTGCTTAGTTGTCTGCCAGGTTAAACCATGACACCATATTTCTGGAGATGGATAAATACTTCAGGGATAGGTTAGGTCTTGCAGTGGGGCTGTGGGAACAGTGTGGCCCTGTTCCTCATTCTGCCCTCCATCCCTGAGCGCTCTGTGCCTTGGGGAAGCACAAATGCCTTTGGAAGATCCAGGAGGAAAAAGCCCAAAGTTATTCCAATTCAGAAGGTAGCACCAGCACACCTTTCCCCCTGCATGGCTGGAATGATTCAGGTAAATCCTGGTTTTGTCTGTTCTTTTCATCCTGCTCACCTTGAGGAAATGTGAGAAACGAGTCTATGCTTGAGCTCAGCAATTGCATTTTCACCTGGCCAGTGCTGAGATGAAGGATGGTTCTTCGCTCTCAGAGAAGTTTGCCAGAATGTAACGATCATATCAAAGGCTCAGTTCCCTTTATTTTTATTTTCTTATTCCATTCAGAATGAGGTAGTTATCTGGCTTTTTGCTCACTCATTGAGAAAACATAGAGGCCACAAGCTCCAACAGGCAAAAGATTAATATCATTGTCTATTCCCTTGTGAATTTATTTGATTTGAGGATGAATATGTTGTAGGTGATGTTCTGAACTGGTGGTACGCGTTTTCATGTGTAAAAGGCACTGTGTAAGGAGCATGCATAACAGCCCTTGGCCATTGCTCTAGCCTGGTTGTTCCCAGAAGAAACTGTGGATTGCCTACAAAGCTCTGCCACAGTCTGCCTCTAGGGTTGGTGAAGACTTTTTTTATCTTACCTGCTTGATATTCACACTTCATGCAAAATCTATTTATTCAGGCATCATGCAGAGAACAAACAGTTTGGACCCCAGAGAACTCTTCTGAATCTGACGTGTGGGGTTTCCTTGGATATGTCATGTTTTAGTTTTGAATTAGGAAAGTTTAGGTACTCATTTAAAGAAGATAATTCAGCAGTGACTTCTGGGGCAAGAAGACAATCTATGCTCTAATTGTGGAGCAAAATTACATAAAATTATATTCTATATCTCTATTACAGACAGCCGAGGATTGAGAGCATTGGGAAAAGAAAGAGGGTCTTATTTTGCCACTACAAAACTTCTGTGGTATAGTCACACCTTGAGCCTGTATGAAGTTCTGGTCTCTGCATCTCAAGAGAAACGTAGAGGTACTAGAAAATCTGCAAATGATCCAAGACATGCAGAAGCTGCCTTAGAAGCAAAGGCTAGAAATTCTGGACTGTTAAGTTTGAACCAGAGAAGACTGAGGGAAGGCATGACCAAGAAAATCATGCAGGTGAGAGTAAGCTGAATGCAGAGCTATGGTTCACCAGATCCCACAGTACAAAAACCTGGGGACACTGGATGGTACTGAAATCAGCTTAAAGAGATTTAGAAGTACTTCAAGCATTGGCTGGTACTTCAGGAACAGGACATTGAGGGTAGCAGGTGGTATCAACAGGTTAAAAATTTCAAAGAATGTGTATCAAATGGAACAAGCAGAAATGTGTCCTCCAGTATGATGCACGTACGATGCATCCTTGCAAAGCTTATGCACCATGTAGTATAAAGTCAGCTTTTGGAAAGAAAGAGGAGAATTCATGTCTGGCAATTCTGAGCACTATTTTACTGATAATTTTTAATAGTCTCAATACTCATGTAAAGTAGGGTAGGCAATGTACAGACTTGAGATATGAATGCTGAAACAAATCCTTTCCCGAGGGCTGGGCAAAATCTTTTTTGGCAATGCCTTAATTCTTGGGGATCACTTTGCTAACACTTTTCTTGTAAGTCTCTGAGAAACAAAGCTTGAATTTGTTAAAGCAGCTAGCTACCCATCCAAGCTCTTCTGTGAGGTTTAATTCTTCCTCACCATCAATCTCTCTCTTTTTATCCATAATCCCCCAAACTCATTGTCCCACTCCCAGAAAAACTGGCTAGAAAACTTTTGCAGTGGAAGTGATTTCAGATTGGTTTAGTTTGGTTTTTTGGTTGGTTTTAAGAATGGAGCAACACTTATTTGGCAAACAAACACTTCTGCTTTTCCTGACTTTTCTCTAAGTTCTCTCTTGGTAACAGGACACCTTGCTCAGAGAGATAATTGTGCCAAACAATGAGCTATGGGACATAATTATGAATTTGGAAGCTGCAAGGCTCCTATTGACTTGTAAGCTTTAAGTACATGAGGTGTCATCTGAGGCTTGTTTTGTTTCTAAGGAATCCCTTAATTAAATCTTCTTTTTTAATTCTTCCCCCTCCACGCTCTTAGTAAATCGCTGGCAACAATCGTGGCAAATTACTGAAAACAAAAAAATTAGATGTAATGATAATTTAGTTCATTTTAGCACAACCTCCCACAGAGAACTTTTCTATACCTATTTCCTGTTCTGAAGTCGCACTTAAACTATTCCTGTTCTTAAGAATTTACTACTTATCTTTGATAATGAACATGTAATTTTCACTTTGTAATAATTTTAAAGGGCTCATATTTTTTCAAACTAATTGTCTTTCTTCTTGCATTAACAAAATTGCTATTTCCCAGTGCAGATTCTTAATATTAAGGCATAAATCAGGAGAAATTACAAAAAGCAAATGACTCAAATTTCTGTTTCCCTTTTCTATTCCTGTCTGTGCAAAGTGAATGTAAAATGTTTCCAGCTCTGGAATGCCAGCATTTGTACAGTCTTTGCACTTGAGCTTCAAGCTGATCTAGTGTAAATGACTACATAGGCTGTGGGTCCCTGGTTTAGTTCTATAACCTGTAAAAAACAAACAAACAAACAAACAACTCCCCCCACCCCCCAGACTCATTGCAAGGAATAAGGGAATAAGGCTTCTCTTTTCAAGCTGGACCTTGAAATCAGACTTAGAAAGATCTTTAGAAGGCAAGCTGCAATTTCACCCAAAAACTACTTATACATGTGCTTACCCTACACAGTCCTACTGGCTTTAAGGAGGTGTGCTTCTGTGCACGAACTTGAAGATGGACTTGCATTCTTTTTTTTTCTGTTGATCGAGAATTTTTCAATCAATATTCAATATTCAATATTCAATATCAATCAATATTCAGAAATACCATACTGTACTTTGAATGAACTTGTAAAAAGCTCAAGTTTGATTTTATTCATATTCCAAAAGATCTGATTTCATTCCTCTCTTCTCTTTTCCTCCATCTAGTAGTTTTCTCCCTGAGAATTACTGTTTACACATGAGCGTAGTGTCTGCATTTTTAGCTTTGAACATGCCTAGTTTTGGCAAGTGCTGGCATTTGATTTATGATTTGTTCATCCAGATCTTCAGGCTTCACAGACAGTGAATTTATTTCCCAGGTTTTCACAAACGGGTAAAAAATATCTTTAATGTTGCAGAAGGTAAAAAGCATATGTGTTTGGGTCAAGATAATGCCTGTACTGCCTCTGTGACAAGCATTCCAAAATTGTTCATGGCTTGCAACCATGTTAAAGTATTCACTGAGATCAGGAAATCGGGCTGCCTATTTAACTTCAGACTTTGTTTACTCACTGAATAATAAACATCTTTCTCCTAGGAAAAAGCCCACAAAATATTGCATATGTATATGCAATAAAATATTATGATGTAACACAGTTATGATGGATAAACAGTGATTTTACCAGCAATAGCCTCCTGTTGAAGGAAATGAATGACGGTACTTTAAGTGAGATCAAAACTTTCCAAATGATGCAGAGTGCAGCCTTAATAAACTGAGAATTTTAGAGCCAAAGAAATTGGAAAGTTTACTTAGGTGGAGGAGGAAGCATTACTACATTGAGTTAAACACAGCATTTTTCATTATGGAGTATATAAGGCTGCATACAATTTTCAAGTCAGTTAAGTTATGGCTTGGAGAGAAAAATTAAAAATAATGAGAAGGAAATAAAAGGCAGGATAAACTAATGCTTAGAAAATCATGGTCAGTAGTTCTACAAATACAGCTTGAAAAATGTAGTCACAGGTTTTAATGGGTGAGAGAAAATTTCCCTGCCAAATGTAGCCACCTAAGTCATCAATTTATTATTAATTAGCTGTAGTTCCTCTCCAGGACTGCACACCCAGGTTTTAAATGGACATTCCTTGCCCCAGAGAACTGCAGATATGTCGCAGCTGGGAGTGCCAACTACATTGCCATGGGGCTGGGTGCCATCCTAGACAGCTGTCATTTGGGGGAGACTGTTTTGCGAATAGAACCACAGGGTACACTAATGCAGCATCGTCTCTTGGAGACAATGTACTAAATGGTCCTTCAGAGGCTCATATTTCTGCATCTGAGAAAGCAGGGCTTGGGTTCACATTGTTCCCCAAGTCCTGGAGCTGGACTGGTGATACTATTGAATCTACTTCCACAGTGCTTAGACCCCCAGACAGTGGGATCATATTAGAGATGTGTTTCCCATGGATATAACCATTATAATACCCCTATCAATCAGCCACATCTATCTTACATGTTTTTCTGCTGTTAAATTTGTATTCTGTGATGAATTACATATATTACTTCACCACCTTCTAGGCTGCATAGGTCAAACCGTGCATCAAAAATAAGAATTTATTTGCAATATTTACCTATGAAATCTGAATAGAGGTAGCAAATTCAATTAATCACTAAACGCCTCATGATTTGATTATTTCTGTGCTAGAAGGCCCTTGGGCAAATAAAAGCCTCTGAGACAGTAGCGTACCCATCTCTCTAAAGGATCAATATGTCTCTCTCCTGATCTGAGCCCAGCTCCCATCCAGGAGAGGGAGGTACAGTAGGGCTGGGAACCATGCATCTGAGGTCTGTTGTAGCAAGGATGTAGACAAGACTCCCAGTTTATGCCAGTATCTGAAAACTGATCAGGCAGGTACATCTCTAACTACAGTATAACAATCTCGTGTTTTGTCAGAGGCTTAAAAAAAAAAAGGCTTGATTTTCCTCCTCTTTCCACTCATGCAAACTTTTCTGACTTGCCTTGCTTTGGAGATTTGAAACCGTATTTACACGCATCCTTCATGGTCCTGTTTGCCGTTTACAAGACTTGTGGAAGGTGGGGAGTGAAGCTGCTTTCTGGAACACAGTAACTCTGCTCTTCGGCATTTCCCTTCACTGCTTGTGCTGTAGTGTTCAACCAAACAGCATTTGAAGTTAAGTTACAAGAGCTTTGTTCTCAGTGAGAAGTGAATTATTAATACACTAGCCCTAGAAAAGAGGAGCGGTGTGGGTGGTGGAGTGTGCCCAAAGATGACCACTCGATTCAAGCAGTTATATAAATCATAAAGGACCACCCTGGACCTGAAAACAGCAGTCTGGTCTTTTCTGTTGTTCAACGCTAGTCATGGGTGATGGAAGAACAAGACAGTCTTACAGTCTTGTTACAGTCTTCTAATTGACCTGGCCTTTAGTTAATCTAAATTAATTAAGTTATTCTTTGCTCATTACACATTATTACTGAAGAACTGGAAAGGGCAATTAGGAACAGAATAAACGGCAGTAAATAGTAGCTACACAGATGAGTCAACAAGGTGGCCCATGAGTTGGAAAAGACAAAAAGACCAGTGGAGGGGAAAAAAAAGGGGCTAAACCATTTATTTCTATGTCTAATGAAAAATGAACATAAATGGTTTGGTTGTTCAGTCTCATTCTCAGACAGGCAGATGTGCTTCATTGCCTCCCTTATTAATTTGGTGACTCCAAATACATATAAGTACAGACTTTGATTAGGTTAAGTACCTGAGGACATGGATGGGATCAAACCTTGAATGTATCCTTAAACAGATGAGGGAAAAGGATAAGAAAATTCTGGGGAAAAGAATTTAAATGAATAATTCTTTTAAGCAGACTGTAAGCCATATCAAATAATAAGTATAAAAAAACTAGTTTTAAATAAAATCAGTGTAAGAAGCCAATCCCTTCAAGAACAGATGCTGGCAAGTGTTTTAAGTAAAAACATCGAGAAATTGATATGTTATAGAGGAATTTGTTGGTATGCAGGGAAAAAATTAGATGTATGCTAAAAGATACTAGCATGAAAAAGGTTTGCTGGGTTTTGTGAGCACTCATACTCTATCAATGCTAATATCAGTCAGCATTTTGTAAATACAGTTGAAAGATCTCCAGATGTTCTGTGCTGCCCCTCTGTTAGATGGCAGTATTGCCGGTCATGAGTTACTTCCAGCATTAATACGGTTATAGCATTCAACTTACCCCCAGTGAATTTTTTTCTTTTTTTTTTTAACTAGTAGTTGTAAGCAAGGCATAGTGACCTAACTTACTTGCAGGCATATGACAGAAGGGCAAAT
Organism: Egretta garzetta; assembly: GCF_000687185.1. NCBI lineage: Eukaryota > Metazoa > Chordata > Aves > Pelecaniformes > Ardeidae > Egretta > Egretta garzetta. The sequence goes on from NW_009258284.1 coordinate 2,717,545, forward strand.
GGATACTTTCCCTTGCTTGTAGTAGGACTAGACCCAGAAGCTGTACTTTAATATATCAAGGATGCAAACTGGACAAATAGGTAGTACTGGCAACTCCAATAGTTTAAAACATGTAAGCCAGATCTTAAAAATTCCTAAGAACTGACTTAAAGTCATCAATAAGAAATAACATTTTAGAGATTGTTACTGTTTTGAACTAAATGTGTTTGGCCCAATTTTCCCCAGTAATTGTGGGTGTTTTAATTAAGGTGGATGCTCACATGCATCCAGGAGTTTGTAGCTTAAAAAAAACCCAAGCAAATAAAAAACCCCAATCAAAACTCTACCCTACTAAATGTGCCTATGTTCATGAAATACTATGAGGATTGTCATCTTTTAAATACAGTAAAAAGGGAAGGCTATGTCTGTGTTTATTGTCTGTCACTCAGAAAAAGCCTGGGTTTGTTAAAGATGCAGCACAAGTATCTTGCTGCAGAAGGAACTCTGACATCCAAAATAATCCTTTTTCTTTGTAATGAGTGGAATTCAAGATGCACTGTAAGGACCTGAGCACTCTAGTAAAGATAGTGGTGTCTTAGAAAGCAATATTAGGTTTGCTTGCCTAGAGCTGGTCATGCTTACCTAGAGAAATACGTAATTAGGACGTGAACAGTTTTCCAGGCCATTTAAGATTGGTTTTACTGAGGGGTAAAAAGAGAGAAGATTGAGGGTAGCTGAGTCCCAGTGTTAGTATTCTCCATCTCTTGTTCAGTCCTTGTGGTGCTCAGCAACTCTTAAATTTTTGCCTTAAAATTCTTCCTGCTGCCCATTCTGATATCCTGACCCACCACCGCCACCCTCTGCAGTGAACCCTCTTCACTGACACTGGCTCTACATCTGCCTGTGACCTTCATTACCTTGTTAAAGTACAACATGGAAAGTGAAAAGTGAAAAAACTGAGCAAGAGAAATTAATATTATCTCCATAGGCAAGGCATGGGAAATGCCAAATTTGCTTAGGAACTAAGGAAAAATTATAATGGTTATTACTGAACAATAATACTGATCACCCTGAAAATTGTAGCTAGGTTGGGATCTCAGTGTGCCAAAGCCCTGTATGCCCAGCTGCACAAATTCATAGCAGTGATTGCCCCAGAGACCTTATAGTCTAAATAAAACTGGTGTGATGCCATATCAGGCTGTCTCAAAAGAGACAGAAACTCTAAGAAGATGAGCAAGGCAGCTAGAGGGAAAAAGTTGATAGGGGAGACTGACAGCAGGGCCTATACCCTTGGTAGGTTCAGATGCATATAGGGTATTTGTAGTCTTATGGGGAGGAAACGGTTGCCATGTATACAGCACAGAGCAATATATATATTACAATATATATGAATTATTCTGAATCCTGCTTTTGAAATCGAGACCTTGATCAAGCTTCTTCCATACCTGTTCCTCTTTCCACCCCTTGTTGCTCCTACCTATTTAGCTTTTCAAAGGAAAAAAATAAACTTTTCAAAGAAGCTCTCTTTAACATAGTATGCTAATCTTTTTTGGGCCTTTAACTGCATTGGATAAAAATGAATCACTCTTTATATGCAAAATAAAATAACTAGATTTAAGAAAAATCTCTGCAACTGCAACTGAAATGGTGTATAAATCATATAATATCTGTTATACTTCAGCATCACTTTAGAGTAATATGTGCTGGTTTTCTGGTTTTAAGCATTAGGTTTAATAAATATAATAAACTTAACCACATTCTGAAGACAAATAATCTAGATCAAAGAGAACAACAAACAAGAAAATGTGCCAGAGAGAAAAACAGAAAGAAAATATGTAATTTTCTTCTTAACTTACTCTCCCATATAATTGTTTGTTGTTGTTTAGATGCGTTGCCTTTTGATAGACATTTGTGAGCTTTCATCTTCTCCTGACTATTATATACCATGATGCATATTAAGGATTAGCATAACTATTTTTTGTTTCTAAAGTGTTTGTTATATGCTATCATTTATGAAAATCTGTCCACCGTGCCCACACACAGGGATCTGATGCTCACATTTGAGCTTTGTTTCAAACTCTGTGAAGCCATTTGAGAAACAGAGGGCAAATGTGACAGTTCCTAGGTCATTCTCCTGCTATAGAAGCTGATCAGGTTTCGAGATCCTAGGTATGGATTTGAACTGGATGGTTACTGAGGTGGTGTAAACAAACAGTTGTTTACTTATGTTAGAGAACTGACTATGTGGTAAGTGGATGAGTAGATAAAAAGCTATTTTCCAGCACCTTCAGAAAACACAAAGTTAAAGGCCTCATCACATTCTACGTAGGAGATTAGAATTTTCCTCCAAGTTTCTGTAGAAAAAGCATTGAACAAATTTTAACCTACCTCATAAAGCTTAGCCATTTGATTTGCTCGGATTCATTCTTTTATATAAATAGAGAGGGTGCCTTTTGTACCCTTTGCAGAGAATGCCCTGAATCCTTGAGGTGTGGCACCAATTACTGGTACAGATTTTAGTAAAGAAAAGAGCTGGGTATAGAAGTCGTGGATACATCTGCTGGTAAAATTGTTTGTCAAATGCAAACGGTCAGATGGTTTATAATCATCCATGTTTGCTATTGATCTCAAAAAGTAGACTCAATCTGGGAGAAATGTATTGAATTTTTTGCTTTTCTTCTTTTCTTCCTCTGATTTCCTTTAAACTAAATGTCATCCATATAAACTTTTGTTCTCCCCAGGCCTGTCACAATTTTGCTCATTTTTTGGTCAGATCATTTCTAGGGAGGTTTGCAATGCTGAAGGCAAGGTGGTAAAAAATATTTTTATATTGCATTATAAATATTTCCAGCTTGGTACTCTCAAGACATAGCCAGACTCTACTATCTGTACAGAGCGAAATGCAGTCTCACGCTCCCTTTTTTTTGCTCTGTTGTGGGAGCACCAAGAAGGAAGAGCACTGTTTGGGAATTTCCCTGTAGCAAAGAAAACATGTCTTCCACAGTCAACTCTTTACCACCCCTTGTCCCTAAGACACCTCTTTGATGTGTGGTTGTTTGGTGAGCAGTGTGCATGGCTATGTACTCAACTTGTGCCAAGCATCTGAATTTCATCCTATATAATTTATTGCAGATCAGACTCCCAGAAGGAACGCGGTGAGAAGCTAATAGCTAATGAAAGATCTTGCATTCCTCTCCTGGCTCCCAATAGCTTTTATTAACAGAAAGCGCTTTGGGGACCATTTTTCTTGCATCAAAGTGTTAAATTATAAATACAGGTTTCTCAAAGTAAAGTTTAGGACCAGGTGTGAAAGAAAGAAAAGTACACTGTTAGAGGATTACAAGAATAAGATGTTTTCTGCCTTCACCCCAAGCCTATGCTGTTTTAGCTCTCAATCTCAAAACGTAGCAGCCAAGAATCTCCCGTTTCCTCTTTGGAGGGGGAAGAGCAACAAAGCAGCTGTCCTTTGCTGTTTGAGATACCAATCCAAAACTGTACCTCCAAAAACCCATGTGCACTCATGGTCTTTAAAAAACCTCTGCAGGATGTCAACAGCCATGAGCATTTGTAACTGACCTCCAAGCTAGCACTTGTCCCCTGACAAACCTCAGGCTTCTTTGTCCAAAACTGGATGAAACCTGGGTACAAGAGACCCCTTTCCTCCCTTTCCAGGTGATCCTGCCCTTGTGGCAGTTTCTTGCTCAGGCTGAGCAGCATTGATCCTCTCTGGAAGGCATAGGGACATGCATGTGTGGAACAGAATAATTTTCTATCTAATCTTGTTTGAATATTTACTGTATGATATTAATCTATTGTAATTTGACAGCTGTATTGGATTGTGTTATACAAATGCCTGTTTAGTTAGAAGAGGAGATCAATAAATAAATTGATGACCTTGTTTTCCCTATGTGAAATGGATATTTTTAGCTAATTTAAATTGCGTATGAAATAAATGGTGTGACAAAAAAAAATATTCAAGACAAGGGTCAAGGTAATAGGGCTTGAGGACTGAGAATTTAAAATCATTGATAAAAAAAAGCAGTTACTTTCTGAAGATAAAGCACATTGTTGTCATACCGAGAGTTCATTTGTTTCAACTAGATCTGTTAAGTTTTTAAATTGTGCTTGCTGCTTATTTCATACTTTAATTACAGTCCAAATAAATTCTATCCAAACTTCTGTTAGCCACCCCAACCATTAATTTTAGAAAATATTTGTTATGAGCTATTTAGTGACCGTTTGTCTTCATTTGTGTGCATGTGTGTGTGCGTGTGTGTAAATTAGTTTGTTTAATGCAATGCTAGGTTTCCAGCGGTATTTCTGACTGACTTGTGTTTTGTTATTATTCCTTAGCATATACAATTTCAATTTTTTCCTTAGGCACACTTTATACTGTAAATGCTGTCTTCATTTACTGTGTTTAACTTTCCTCCATTGTAACTAAGGGATTGGCTCAGCTTTATCGTTCCTTATCTTTTGGATAGTAATTTTACACACAGCTGGAAATAAGTGCTTTCTGGAATTCTTAGCTAAAAAGGCATTACATCTAAGACCATAAGTCTAAACCATTGAAACATTAAGTCTAGCATTAAGTCTTCACAAAAATGAAATGAGGTCTGATTTTGTTCCCACCAAAGTACTGTATTCAAATATTAATTTTCAGGGGCAAAAGTGAAAGTGAAATGGCACTGTGACCAGATTTGGACTGTCCACTTAGGAGAGTGGATTTTTGGAGTAGCTGCTGCATCAGCAGGGCTCTCCTAAATAACAGGGAGGTCCTGGGAGTGGCAGATGCACAGCAAAAGCTCAAAGGCTGAATATCATGTATGCAGGAAGACCGAACTTGTTGTTTAGATGAAGTAAAGCATGGTGACAAAAATGATGGCATCCCAACGAGAGACATGGCTCTATCACAAAGGTCAGAGAGGGAACTGCAAACAGGGAACCCGAAGTGGCAGGGAGTGCTCCTTAGCTTGATAAATTAACAGTGGTTTTGGAAGAGGATAAATATGTTATCATTCTGAAGTCTGAAATCATCTCTGATCATAGAGATGACTGCCTGCCTCTTTGCAGCAACTGAGCTGAGAAACTGTGTTCGGTTTGGTGTAGTGCTTAGGCTTGACACCATTGATAGCTGCAGGATCATGCACATGATCTAACCTCAGCTTTACTTCAGGACTGTCTTGTAAAAAAATGTATTGTGCATCCTAAACCAACAGACAGGTATAGGATGGCAAAACGGAGCGTGGAGTAGGTTATGTATTCATCATATCTTCCATACAGCGCACAGAAAAGGTCTGGTTTTAGTTCCCTGAGGTTCCTCATTTTGAAGATCTGAAGCTAGCTGTTTTCCTTCATACCACTCATCTCATCTCAGAGGAGATCAGATGAACTTTTCTTGCAGGACCCCAGATGATCCCCAGCCCACGTCTGTCCTCCGGGTAGGCTATGGGCACAGCGTCTGCAAGCAGGAGTGGGAGGGTGTATGACTAATCCTGCTTTCCCACTGCTGGAAATATTCTCTCTCAGCGGCACGTATAAAAACTGAACATGAGTCCAATTAAAGTGGACTATACCAATAAACAGAGAACACACAGCAACAGTTGAGTGATTATGTAGGGCAAAACAGTGTGGTAACCAACTGGCTGCAATATGCTCTACTAAATTTAGATCATGTATCGTACGCACAGGTAGGTGGTATGTACTGCGGTCAGCTACCTTGGACTTGTTTGCTGTCTTATTGGGTAGGTGTTCAGGTCTGAGCTGCTGTAAATTCTTTTACTTCTCAGCGCATACTGTCAAATAGGCTGCCTGGGGAGCTCATAGCTACAGTCCTGTTTAAAAACAGAGTTTTAAATTGTTTCTTTTCTCAGTGTTCATTTATTCAGTTCTTCTTTTCCATTGCCTACTGCTTTTGGAACTTAGTCATGAGCAGAGCAATATACATTTAAATTGTTATTGCTGCAGTGTTGCAAAAGCTGTGTCTCTCAGCTGAAGTGAATCACTAAAGCTACCTTATGATTTAAGCTACAGCTATTTTTCATGCAATTAAAAAATGTGCATGGCATAAATATATGACTGACCAGATTTACGCTCTCTCATTCATGCTGGGAAAAAAAAAAAACCAAACCAATCCCAAACTATCATCATTCATGTATGCATTGAAGACTTTGCATGACAGGCTTTTCAAACGTTATGAATGTAAAACAATAATCACCCCAGGGCAAGATTAGTTTCTTTCTAGCATGCTCATAACAACAACAAAAAACCCGCCAGTGATAGATAACTGAATGGTGGAGAGATTTTTAAACAGTTGTGAGAATGTTTTCCAACAGGATTTTTTTTTTATTTTATTACTTTTTAACTACTACTGCTAAACATTGAATATTCTCTTATCCCCCTATTCTATATATGAATAATTGGGGTGCATTCAACATATATGTGATTATAATAAAATATATTACAAGTTGCAGTGTTGGTACAATTCTTTCAAAGCTATGGGGGTTGGACTAGGTGGTCTAGGGGTCCCGTCTGACCCAAACCATTCTATGATTCTATGATTCTTTTCCTTCCACTATAAGATACTATTTCTTTTGATTTTGCCAAACTCTCACCCTTTGTGCCATTTCAAATTGAGATTTTTGTACTTTTTGAGAAAAAAACATCAGACAAAACTGTTCAGCTGTTTCTGGGAATAACATTACGAGAACGACTTGTTATTTGGCCAATTTTAAGTAAAATCAAGTAAAATTAGATAACCGTTGTGTTCCAGTACATAGTTCTGAAGGCTTTTCATCAAGGGTTTTATATTTTGTAAAGAAAAATTCTTTGTTCCCTGCTCCTTTCAACGTTCACAGGAAATTACGAGTAAATCATAAACATTGGGATGATTTCTGTACTGAAAGATGTAGATTTTCGTATCCCTGTACAATTATAATGTATAGCATAAACTCTAAATTGACTGTAACATCTGCAGCTGATGGGTAAGGAAAAAAGCCGTTCTGATAAAACTGACATAGACTGAAATGGGTCAAGCTAACAACCTAGCAATAATTCTGTAATGCAGGAAGGCAAAATAAAGCTGCTGGGAAGGCGGGCAGAGAGGGAGGGTAACTGGGCTCTGGAGGATGAGGGAAGGAGTCCATTTGGAGAAGAACCAGAGAACAGAGAGGAAAGAGAGGGACGATAACTGGGCTCTGGAGGATGAGGGAAGAAGTCCATTTGGAGAAGAACCAGAGAACAGAGAGGAAGAAGGAGCCTGGAAGGATGGAGACTGATGCTGGATCTTGCAGCCGCTAGCACAGGTGTAACCACCTGCGCCACTGGCTAAGGCAGAGACACCGTGGGAAAAATATCAGCTATGCGTGTAATTGCAGAGCATATGAGAATGCATGCACCAAGGCCAGTCAGCCAAATTTAATTCTGCCCTTTCTTATCTTACACATTCCTAACCAGCAGAAGACATCGTTTCACTAACATAACTTTAATTCATAATTGTAGAATAAATCTGATATGTATATAGAGCAACATCTTGTTGTCCATTACAGAATAGTAGAGGAGCTTAGCCCTACATGTAATATTGATTATTTTAAAAGAGAATTACCATGTAAATGTTTAGAACTGTGTGTCTTCTGCAATTAAAAAAAAAAAAAACAAAAAACCAACTTTATTAGTTTTATAAACAAGGCTGTCTGAGATACCAAGGTAGATTTAGCAGTAATACAGAGACAGAAATGCTTTGGTTATGTAGTGGGAAGAAAATTTTTTGTAAAATAAAACAGCTGGACTTACACTAAATTGAGAGAGGAGCATAAAAGATGGCTAGGAGCTTTATACACGCAGAGGGCCTGGTTTTCCAAAGGGACAAAGCTTCTGTCTCTGTTTTAGTAGAAGATCCCAGCAGCACAGCAAGTAGCCTTTCATGGCTTACAGCTGCACGCTTTAATGCCACCTAATGTTCTTGTGCACAACTCTCTGAAATTCATGGGCCTGGCAGAAGGAAGCTAAACACTGATTTGCAAGAATCCTGAAATCTCTCTAAATTACAAGTGCAGCAAATCAGCACAAATTTGGCAGAGAATAGCCCGCAGTGGTTCCATATCAAGCTGTCCTGTATCCCACTGCAGCCAGGACAAATGCTGCAGCCAGGAAGACCCTTTGCTGACAAGAATTTTCCCACCGTTCAAGTTTAAATGCCATGGAACAGACAATCTGTATAACCTCTATAGGTCAGGCCTATTTTCTGACAGCTCTGCATCACTATTTGCTTTGAGTTGGGCCATTATGTGCAACAGTTTAACTAGATAAATAAGGAATGCAGTATGTTTCTGTGGAATAAATTAAAAAACCCCAAAATACAGAGAGATTCTGAGAAACAGAGTTTGTAGAGAGAAGTGGCCTGAATCAGAGGGAAGTCTAAGAAAGAGATACAAAAGGGTAGACATCTGGCTCCTATAGTTCATATATAACCTGTTGACTTCTTCAGTGTTTTCAGAGAAAAGCACCCAGTGTCCAGTTTCACAGCATTAGAGATCACCAATAAGCAAAAAAATGAGTTTTCACTTTGCATCATATGTAAATATCACAATGAAATTTCAAGCGTAACTTATTGGATCAGCTGTATTCTGGTATTTAGTAGATTATCATCTCTAACATATGTTTTGAGAGACATTTAGCAACTAGTGCTAATACCCAATGTTCTACTTCCTATCATTTTGTACAACCAGTCCTGACATTTCATAGTTCATGCATCCTTCAATTAGTCCTTTTTTCTAAATCTAAGATCCCAAAAGAAACAGAAGACTTGAGTTCAATTAAAATAAATAATAGATGTGGAGTAATATGCCAAGCATGGCATTTCTCTCTGGCATAAAACATATGCAACTGTCAGATTCCCAACTCAAATCAATGAAGTAAGTGGGAGAGAATTAAGAGTGCTTTTTTGCCTTCCCAAAGCCTTAGCTAGCCTACGGATTTATGGGGTCTCATTTCACTTGTATAGATCAGAACAAATTTGGTTGAGTTTCTTTAATGCTTATTAAAGTAATGCCTACAAGACCTGTGCAGGACTGGAGCCCTCTTTTTCTGGGTTGTACTCAAATACAACCTACATATATTACAATCTTAGTGGGCAAGGTGAAGACTTAAGAGCAATGAGACATTTGTAAAGTTGAAGCTCAATAAAACCAAGAAAAATAATGCACTAGCAGGCAGGATATGGAGGTTATTGGCATTAATAGCTGAAGCATCCGAATAAAACATTATTTGGGATTATTAAATTCCCTGAGGGGTCAGTGAGAGATGTTCCTTCACAAGGCACACCAGAGAGCTTCAGGGAGACCTTGAGAAGACCTCATTATGTCTTCTTGGCCCTTGGAGTATACTTTGTGAATCCATTCTTAGGGTTTTTCCTCTGGCCCCTTTTGCTTACCACTCTGCTTGTTTTCAGCAGATAATATACTCCTTATAGCTGTATTAGAGGTGTAGATATTACATAGATGGCATAGTGCTTCAGTCGAGTTTGTTTTCCCAGGACATTTTTAGACAAAGTCAAGTTTGTTTACTCTGGTAGCTTGTCTGGCAACTGAGCTTTTTGTTGAAGGCAACATTTGTCTTCTCATTTAAATGTGAAAATTGGGTCTAAAATCACATCTGCACAGGAAGCATTATTTAGTTACTGAGCAGTGAATGTTATTAATACGGCCTTCACAAACCCTGAAATATGCTGCTGCTCTTTTTCACTTCTGAAAAGATAGGCAGTCTGTGACTTGAGAGGTAGATTAAAAGTATGTACTGTCTAGCCTAGTTGTAATGAGTTATCTTTTTTTTTTTTCCTCTGTGGATGGCAGATTTAATATTTTAGTGATGTTTTAAACTAATTGCACTTACTTCAAATATTCTCCTATTGCACTGTTTCCTTCTTCACCATTCTTATTATTTTCTGCATTTTTCTCCTTTCCTATCAAGATTATATCACAAATCTACAATCTGCTTTCTACAGCTTCAATTTACTCATGGGTCAGACAGATTATTCACTTTTCTGCTGTATCACAATTTGAGCTGTACACTCTAATCAGCCTAGAAACTTTGTATTGGATGATGGCTCCTGCCTCTGGTGATTTTATGGGATCTCTTCTTGCAGTCATCCCAGTGAAGGGAAAAAGGAGAGCTACCTGGTCCCCTGAAGTCTGCTTGGAGAATGTCTGTCAGCCAGCTTGTCTTTCACAGCCTTTGTAATTGCTCTGTGTCAGTCACAGGCTCTGACTTTCAAAAGTTAAATCTTCCTAAATCATTTAGCTTAGGTTACACCAGTGCTGCCATCAGGAATTGCACCTGAGCCAAGCCCAAGGTCACTGGGCTGAAGCGGCTGCAAGCCTGAGCACGATGCCCAAACAACGAAGGCATGCAGAAAAGTCCGCGAGAGTTTTCCTGGAAGAGGAAAAAAGTCCCAGGAAAGTATTGTGGATGATAACTTCGCTCTGGTGTGAACAATTTCTTGGAGAAGAGAGAGTTCAGTGCGGAATTTGTACTCTTTTCTTTCTGGAGCTCTAATATAGTACTTCCATCTACAATAGCCAATAACATAGAGAGAAAGAAGGGCAATGTTAAAGCCAGGTACAGCTGATACAGCTGCATTTAAAAGCTGACTGAAGAGCTTCTCTCAGCTTTGCTTTTAGCTTTTCAAAGGTTAAGGAAGATGTGTTCCTTTGGTTTCTTTAGCATAAACATTGCAAGATTTTCTTTATGCTTAATGTTTGATCATATTAAGATGTCTTTCTTCTGTATTAGAAAAAGTGAATATAATGTATTATAAACTGAAATTCCACTTTTAATATGACTCTATATACCAAATTTCCTCAGATAATCAAATTCCTAGGTATGGGATATGGTTTTTGGTTTTGAGCTTTTTATACTGGTTTTAAATGAGTCAAAGTTGGTAGTAAATTCTTGTTAAAATATCAGGAAAATAAGTTTATCACACTTAATGGCAAACATAGTTTTAATGGCATACCAGACAGTTCTGTAATTTTCAGCTGTCTTCAGGATCCTGCAAAGCAACACTTCCCAAGATGTGAGGAAGAAGTTTCAATCAATCAGCTGCTTCAGCAAGGTATCGCTATGGGGCAAAGAGCTTTATTTGCCCCTAGTGTAAGACAGATGCTCAGACATCACTTCTGATTGACCTTGACTTTCATCAGGCCAAAGAAAAACTTGCTTGTTTTACGCTAACTGATGTAATTCAGAATAAAAAGGTGCTGAAGCCATTGCGCTGATTGCCAAAGCTAGAAAAGCAGAAACACGGTAAACTATATGTTTCACTGTGGTTTCTCCAGCTGGATCAACAAGTTTGGGTAAAATGTTCTGCGAGAAGGCAGTGTTTCACGGTGTACCTTGTGGCATGTGCCAGGTTCAGGCAAAGAGGTTGATTTACTGCAGCTTTGATTTCACCTAGGAATGTGGCTTATGTTTAAGGAAATAATTTCAAAATCACCTTTAAAAGCCCACTGTCCCTGAAGTGAGTGAAATAATGTCAATGCTAAAAGTATGAATGATAGCAGAAAGCTTCAAAGGTCACTTCTTGTGGAATCCTCTGAGATAAAAGGTTTTTAGCTAGACAATTACCAAGCCATCCTGCTTAATTGTAGTTCCTTATACAACACTGACTGTACTTCTAAGATTCTTTTAAAAAAGGAATTCCTAAAAAAAAAAAAAAAAAAAATCAGTGAAAATTTGGCACCTATTAACTATGCTACCTTACCCATTTACTGCATGCAACCAGTTAACTACTGATCAGTTTGAGTAGTTTTACACACTGAAAATCTAACCTCAATTAACTGCTATTTTTAGACAAAACTTGAATTACAACCTAAACATAAACTGAGCATAATCTCCCAATTTAAAGAAAAAAATCAAAACCAAGCTGCATTTCCCCCATAACAGCATCTCACTGTGGCCCTGATGTGCAGTATAAAAGTGCTTGCACATTATTAAGAACTACTTGTCATAAAGGGTTCAACAACTGCTTTGTTCTAACTGCCCCATTTAGGGGGCAAATCACTGCAAGATTGTCCAGGCTAGACAAATCACTAAAGCTTGATGAAGTAATTATGAAAGCCTTTTTTTCCACAGATGAAGCACCTCAAAAGTCCGTAAGTCTCTAGATTTTACATAATCCAGTATAGCGCTAATGATCTTACTATAAACTCAGTCTGCAAAACTAATAAAGTGAAGGAGGCAGGCATTCCTTGCATGCTGATTAACTAGCAACTCCTCCAAAACTGTTTCTCAATTCTTTGGTAGTAAAATGGAAAAGCAAGGCATAATTAAATGTGAGATGTGTAGATGATGAAACATTGAATTCAGCAAGGAGCCAGAGAAGCTCCTGCCTGCATCTCCTGGGTAATTACCTGTGCTGCAGCAAAGTATCTGCAAGAGCTTCCTTCACCAGGAGGGACATATTTCACGTTGCTGAACCACCAAGAGCGTGTTCAGCTGGGACAAGCCCACAGGAAAAGCATGTAGAAAGATGGAAATACTGAAGGAAGGTCTGTTTATCTGCCATTGCATGTACAGTGCGAACAAAGCATCCCTAAAGGGTTTTGCCTTTTGAGGAAATGTACAGGAAAATAACTCCTTTTAGACCAAATCCATACAGTCTATATCAGCATAGAGCTCTGGAGTCTACAGGCATTTATTATATAAATATTTATTATATAAATAAAGTATCAGCTCATTTAAAGGGACAGTGCTCTCTCTACAACTTTCAATCGCTTCCTCTAAGATAGCACCATCACCCAGTTTTACCCAGACTGAAAGTCAGCTCTCTGGTTTCTGTATCGCTGTGTAGCATTTTAAAAAAGGAAAAATCTGCAGGCCATTAGGTCTAGATATTAACCTGCTTACTATGGGAAGGCAATATATCCTGGACATTGATTGCCACAGAGTCAGTGGGAGGGAGGACATAAGAACAGAGTTAGAAAGCACGTGAGAAGTTTGCTCATTTGGAGATTGGGTTTATAAAGAGAGGCTGAGAAATGAAAAAAAAAAAAAAAAGCTTCAGAAGGAGAACTGGCAGAAAAGTAGGCAAAACACTAGACACTGTGAGAAGAGCATTACACAATGCTGGTGGGACGCCAACAAAGAGCACTGAGGAGGGCTAGCGAGCAGGGTGGTGCGCGAGGTGGCCAAGGGAGATGTTCAGACGTGGGTTTTCATTGGCCCTTCCATTGGAAGTGGAACACAACTTCTGAGGGAGGCTGAGGTTTCTGAGGTGTGCAGGTGTGAGAACCGAGTCTGCATTTATGGGACGTAAGCTCTGCCAATATTCCAGCATACGTTTTCAGCTGAAAATATTGAATATATTTTATGAATACCCTATTTTTTGGAGGTCTGCTTTGAAACAGAAGCAAAACAGAAGAACTAAATTAAAATCATAACTCTCCATTGTTTTGAGAATGAAGGGTTATTTTCTGCCAAGTGTTTCTGAAAAGCAAACCTTGATGTTTGTTTTTTTGTTCCCAAAACAAAGTGAGTTGCTACAATGCATTATGTAGAGCTGCAAGTCATCTCCACAACCCCAATTATTTATAACTATTTTTATTTTCTCCTTCAAATGCAAAGTCCTTGACTAGAAGACAATGATCTGTTATGTAAATATTTTGGTGGATAGTATGAAGAGTGGTAAATATATGGAAGCCATTGTGACAAGGATAACATATAATAAATCCATTTAAAATTAATATAGATGAATAGCACATATTCTCCTGTGCTGTGGAAAGTTTGTGCAGCCAGCTCAGAAACCTGCTCATAACACAAAAATATTTGTGTTTTTTTGTTTAAGAATTTACAACTGCCTGCATGCCATCCATTCTCAAGGACAATCACTCAAAATATCTAGTACAATTATTATTTGAGAAAAAGAAAGTCAGGGAAAAGTAAGGCAAGAGAAGTGATGTGCTGTCATTGAGACTCATCAGTGACCTCAATGTTTCCTGACATTGTCTTGTCTGCTCAGAAAGAGCTTCTGCACATGCCCCGCAACCTGTTGTGGCATTGGAGAATGGCAGCAGCCATATGGTAAATAATGCTACAACTAATTTATTCAATGTCACCCACTGAGGAAAGACCCACTGTGGCAACCAAACAACCAGTCTCTGTTTTTTACTAGAGAACAGATGTTTTTGTGATGGAGGGAAGGACCATAAGTTCTCAGGAATTGACACATGTCCATGGGGCTACCCTAGGCAGGGATTTGATCTGGGCGTTGAGGGTGGTCACAATATGGGCCATAGAAACTTCTGCACAGATGGCTACCATCCTGCAGCAGAATGGCTGGGTGTTCTGGTGACAGGTCCCATCAACAGCCCAGCCATCCTCAGATGAATTCAAGGTGGTACCTCAGGTCTGATGTCGATCTCGAAAACCCTGTCAACAGCTGAAGGACAGGTCTGGCCACAGGCATACCCATGACCCAGCCCAACCCCCAGAATGGCTTCCAGGAGAGGGGCAGAGGGCTCCTGGGTGGGTGACCCTGGTGGCACTGGTCGGGATAGTCAGGACCCATGAATGGGCACAGGGTTTGGCACATCTGCCCTGGGATGTCCCTCACTTCGGGGCAGAGATGATTTGTACAAGGAGGCTACTACAAACTGCTTTGGCCCTGAAAAGTTGACTTTAAAAAACAGTCTCCTCCACATCACCAGATGTGGGTTTAAGACAGACAGCCTGTCTTAAACCTGGACTTCAGATCTGAAGTGTGGAGAAATTATGAACTGTCAGCAGCCATCCAAACACATTTGGCATCCAGCAGAGAGGCCAGTTCCATTCTTCAGGTACAAATAAATATATATGCAGGAACTAATAGATGTGGAGAGTAGCGGAGCTCTGAATTTGTCACCTGAAAGAGTACATGAATAAATATATGACACTTCAGGCAGGTGGATATTATCCAGCCCTCATTTCTGTGAGGTTATTTTACTGCTTATGTTTAGCCCAGCCAATGTCCATCTGCAGGCTTTTATGATAATTTCCACACGTTTAGTCTGAGACTGACAGCTCAGCCTGCTGTATATCAAGCCAAACTCTTGATCATCTCTGCCCTTATCCTTTCCCAAAGTCATCCCTTACATTCAGAACCGAGGAAGACCGCTTACACAGAGCTCTCCTTTGCGCTGTCCTGCAGTCTTTAAGAGCTGTTTTTCTGAACAAGCTGCAAGTCATGTTGCAAATGCTCATATTGAAGAGCCAGCACATCCTGCCTCCTATTACCCCTGTGCTTATCCCCGAGACTTTTACTTCCATTAGCACCACGATGCCTTTGAGAATCGAGTGCATTCTCATCAAGTTCATTCCCAACTGAAGCCCTTGCAAGCTGCATTTAAGTACTGCTGACAAGACTTTCTGTCACCCTCCAGTTTTAGGCTGCCCTCCATAATGATGAAATATTCCTTTAAGATCACCATAATGGTGTAACCTGGAATCCTCAGCTCTTCTGGTAATGGGACTAGCTTTAAAAGCTGTTAGCAGCTTGTATGTTCTGGCCTCTGCAGCTCTCCTAATAAAAGGGTGTATGTGTGTCTCGGAGTTTAATATCATCTCAACTGTGCATCTGGCAGTGATAGAATTAAACCAGTGCTAATAAAAGCAAGACAAATGGATAAATAAAAAGGTACTTATCATAGTCATATACATAGGACGCACTGAAAAAGAGAATTATAACTTCCATCTTGATCTAAATACAATTCAGAACAGCAGACTGAATGCTGCTTGATGAGCTCTGCGCCGATGTGCATTAGCGATGTAACACTGGGAAAATGATTCGCACTTTGCCCATGGGGAAGGGACAGGGGAGCTGCACAGGCCATGGTCAGGTCTCACTTCTTGAGCTCCAGCCATACGTCTGGGGACATCCCTCCACCCCCCTCTACGTGGCTACCACAGTCGTGACTTGCCATTACAGTTAGTTGGGACATGTGTACAAAAGGCAATAAAAAACCAAATAAGCAGTCGTTCGGATTCAGCTCCTGTTACTTTTCCCCACAGTCTTGGATAATCTGTTCTTTAGCGGTCCTTCCGAAAGCAAGAAGATAATTTTACAGACAGAATGTGATATGGGGAAAAATTCCAGCCCTAAGCATGAGTCATTTGGGAAAATAAAACATTAAGACCTTTTTTCCCTCCTAATTTTTAAGCCTAAAACTATCTATTTCTTACTAAGTCTTACTAAACCCAAGAATCCTGTGCTTATTTTCTCTTCTCATCCTCCACTACAAAGATTTAAAGTAATTTGGGTTGCAAATACAGGTTTTAGGAAGGGGTGTATATCAACACCTACCAGCTAGGAATCTTGCAGTGAGAATGACTCCAAAACCAGCAAACAAAAAGGTACAAACAATATATTACAAAGCAACTTTTGACTGCTTTAATTTAACTCTTGATGACAAAACCTCTGTTAATCCCCCAGTCATTCATGGCTGTGATGTTCCCATTTAGAACAACTGCAACCCCCAAATGATTGATTCGTTGCAAGTTATTCTCTCAGATTCAGAATTCAAATACTTAGGTAACCAAAAAATTATATCCATTTTTTAGTATTTCTATGTACCAAAGATAACCTAATATTACTTTTGCACATATAGCAGTAATTGTTGCAGAGTATAGAGGAAATTGCCTATAATATCCCTGAGAATGTGGCCTCTATAAAAGTTATGGTGAAAATAATTGCTGTGGTACTGTCTTTGTGATAGAATACAGACTCACCTGCAACTGGTGACTGAAATTCATCATTTGAAAAGCCACAGGCTTTGCATTTCCCATTCAACAGCCATCTTCTGATGCATCTTGAAAAGGAATACAGTGGATATCTTCAACAAAAAAATAAAACTAAATTTCTTCCTTTCTGAAATGACCAGAGTGTAATAAAATGGTGGGGTACATGGAGGGAAAGGAGATGCAGTTTCTGGAAGATTTTTGCCAGGCAAACCAGCCTGCTAAAGACCTGATGAGGGAAAGGCTGTATCTGGGACCACTGAAAAGGAGAACTCTCTCTGCAAGAGGCTCCTTGGGCTCTCATCAGTCTCGTGATTTAACCCCAGCCAGCAACTA
>NW_009258284.1:2734772-2756187 GCF_000687185.1 Egretta garzetta
CCCTTTGGTCAGTTGGGGTCAGCTGTCCCAGCCGTGTCCCCTCCTAACATCTTGTGCAGCCCCAGCCTGCTCACTGGTGGGGTGGGGGTGAGTTCAGAAAAGGCCTTGACTCTGGGTCAGCCCTGCTCAGCAGTAACTAAAGCATCCCTGTGTTCTCAACACTCTTTTCAGCATAAATCCAAAACACTGCCCCATACCAGTTACTACAAAGAAAATTAACTCTAGCCCAGCCAAAACCAACACACAAATTTACAATAGTTTATCTTCCCATCAGTTCAAAAGAAAATATATTAATTTTTAGTGTTGGGGGTTCTTAAGAACAAGTGCCAGAGAAGAATGAAACACTTCAAAGATAAGACATGCTTCATAATTCTCATAGCATCTTTCACTTTTGAATTACCATAAGACCCTATTTCTATTAGTTTTAAAAATACCTTTTAAAGCTGCTTACAACTAGGTGGATGCTGCTGCCCCAGGTGCTAAACTGCAAATAAATTTAAAGGCTATTTGTTTTCAAACATCCTTTTTCTCTCTTTTGAGAGCTGCTTCATCTCCAGCTGCAGCTACTTCAAAGACAGACAACCGTTTGAGAAATGGGCTGCAACTGAAATCAGGAATACTTCTTTTAGTTCATATGCCAAACAAAGCATGATTTGGGGTTATAAACACTTCCAATATCTTTCTAGTGAAAGATAATTAATTATTGCTTTAAACCAAACAGCCTACGTAGCTCTGATGAGTTCCTGTTTTATTCATTTTAAGCTCCTGTACAGTAAAGTATTTCAGTATATAACTATGGTTAGTCAAGTACTCTGTTATCTCATTGACCAGTGGCTTTCCCTTTTGTCTTCTGCAAACACCAACCTGAATCTCTGTTTGGTCTCCTAGAAGTCATCAGTGTCTGTCATAAATCATAGAATCATAGAATCATAGGATGTTTTGGGTTGGAAGGGACCCCTAGAGGTCACCCAGCCCAACCCCCCTGCAGGAGCAGGGACACCGCTAACCACATCAGGTTGCTCACAGCCCCATCCAACCTGGCCTTGAATGTTCCCAGGGATGGGGCCTCCACTACCTCTCTGGGCAACCCGTTCCAGTGTTTCACCACCCCTCATTGCAAAGAATTTCTTCCTTATATCTAGTCTAAAGGTTCAGTCTCATGTCAAACTTCTTGCTGAAAAATAAAATTATTCTTGTATCCAATATAGTATACCCCTATTCCTTCCAGCGTAGTTTCAATATGGGAATGACAGACAGGGCTGGGTCTTGCCTTGTTTTTATCCTAGGCCTTAATTTCTTTGTTCACCAGTGAGATGGTTTATATTTGTATTCATAGGAGGGGTGGAGGAACAGTGATGTGTTTACTTTTAAAATGAGTTTCCATTGTTAAGGATAGTAGATTGGTCCTGTTCAGCTTGCTGAAAACAAAATTTCAAATTAATTATGTTAATCGAAAAGGAAACAGAGTAAAGTGATGCTGAAGAAATAGGAAAGCTTTTTTTTCCTCTTCTCTATAAAGGCTGTGACAGGTGGGACAGTGGTGAAATATGTTATACAATTAGGATTCTTTTTATTTTCGGATAAGTTTTAGCTGTAAATGTAGGCTATTTTGAAAGCATTGCACAATATAAATGAATGCAAATTTTTCCAAGGAATAGCTTTTAAATTTCAATTTTTATAATTAAGATATTTAAATCCATTACTATTGTTGGTTCCTACCATAGTATTATCATCCATTAAAAATGCTTTCTGCTTTGAAGTGAGATGTTGTGACATGACTCGCTGTCATCTATGAGCAGGTAAAGCAGGTCTATAAGCCATTTCAATAGTTGTTAAATATGTTGGAAATATTTAATTGCAGTGCCGTTAAATTATCATTCCGATGTATTTGGAAAGCCTAATTTGAGTGTTACAAGTGAGCAACACTGCAAGTGAAAAACAACTGAGAGTGACAAATGAATAAAATGATGTTTGTAACTGGAACAATTATTATAATCGGTTTAAATTCTATTATTTAGGGGTTCTATGCTTCTTTGTAGCCTGGGAAATTATTGACTGTTTATTAAAATCAGAGGGTTTATTCCCCCTCTGTGTTTTTGAACGGACAAGAAAAAAAGAAGGTTCAAGGCATTGCTTTGTTTGCAGCTGCAATCTCTTAACTAAGTGCAAATGAAGACAGTGGGAGGTTTTAATTTGAAATGACCACTGTGTAAAAACTGTGTGCTGGCTCTATCGTTCAGACCTCAAGGCTGTCACAGGCTGGGTCTGCAGGCAGAAAAGGGAAGGACTGGCATAGTGGCACTGTTGAAACTCCTGTCTTGTAGACGCTTGCTCCTTGGAGTTATGCTGAAATAATGGCCAGGTGCTTGGGCTCACTGCACAATGTATGAAAAAATTAAAAAGACCTGATGAAATTTCAAGCCCCTAATGAGAGAACTAGCTACAGTTAATCAATAGGGCAATACGGAGAATAAAATGTTTTGAATCCCACACCTCCCCAGGGATTCAGTGGTTTCATCAGTGTTATCAGTTTCCTTCAGGATCCATAATCTACAGGGTTTTACTAGAAGGTGGCGGTTTTGTCTTTATTCTCTGTTATTCTCAGCCTAGTGGTGGTAAGGTTATGACAGACACAGCTCCTTTGTAGATTACTGTTCCTTCTAGGCTTCATTTGGACTGTGGTTTGGGTTGCAGTTTTACACATCCATGCCCTGCTCATCTGCCATCAGGTAACTGAGAGTGCATTCATTTTGGCCAGGATGGGACAGGGTTACCATTATCTTCATCCAGGGCTGCAGTCCCAAACCTAACAACTCGGTCATCTCAAGCCTTTACTGTCCTTGAAATTATTTCTGTGACAATGAAGTAGAAATGGTACTAGTGGGTGTCTCTCAGAGGACATCCAAGTCAACCTCCAACTTCCATGGTAATTCAGAAACTTGTATGCCATTTTTTTTGGTAATATTTATCTAGTTTGCACTTCCTTAGACCAGAAAGAAAGAATAGGTGCTTCTTTAAATAAGTCTGATCTTCCTGGAGTCTAAGATGTATTTTCTGAATTATATATATTCTATCCAGCCCGTTCTAGCACTCAGTTAGGCAACCATATAAATGAGGGCTGAATAACTGCATTGGATTATCATTGCCCAATTAGTCCAAATGAGTGTGGACAAGGATCTGTGCCAGTGGAGTGGTATTCCTCCTATTGATAAGGAACCGAAGAGATCTGTTTAACCTGAGCTGCTTTGCAGTTTACGTTCACCCGGGATATTAGGGGAAAGATTTTCAAAAACTCTGATGTGTTCATCTATGATAAAATCCACATGGAGAAGGAAGAGGACTCAGGAAGCTTGCAGGGTTCCTCCTAAAGCTCACAGTGATTGACCTTGCAACCCAGTTAATCCTTGAGAGACTTGTAATGAAAAGAAGCCAAAACCTCTGGGTGTTGCCTCTCTGCTATGCTGGACAACACAGATCCCTTGGAAACCAGTCTGACATTGCTTCCCCTTGCTCCTATGATCTATGCTCTTATAAAGGGCATAGAGCACAGAATGGGTGTTCATACTGTCTTGAATAAGATTAACCACAAAATTTATAGTCTTTATTTATAGGTGGACTTTTTTCTTATTTACATTTTACTCTTTGTCCATGGCAGTGGCATTTAGTGACTGAATTAGACATGAAAGAATACTCAGGCAGACAGAGTTACTCTCATTTCTGGCATGTATCTTATTTTGGAGTAATCTGCAGAGGAAGAGAGAAGGGATGGCTCTAAAAATGATATTTAAGAGGAATGAACGTGCTTGTGCACTTCCAAACCCAAGATTTTGTCTCATCTTGCCATCTCTGATATTACATTCACTCTCAGAAATTAAAATACATTAAAGCGTGACCCTTTTAACTATCGACAAACTGATGCCAAAGCTCTTTCAGAAACCTAAACAACCACTTTTCATATAATGTTATATGACCTTGCACTGTTTTCGAGATACTTTGTGTATTTAAAGAGGAATTATTTTAAAATATTGCTTCACCTTTTTTAAACCTAGCATATGATTTTCATCTAGATATTAAAAGATTCTCAGAGTTTTCCAAAAGACTAGCATTGCCAAAAGATACTTCTCCCAACTTTCCCCCCAGTATTGACACAGCTGTGTTAATGAAGCTACTGGAGTTGCCATGTAATTGAACACTGGATATACATCTGGGATTTTTCCAGTTTCTCCAGTTGTGCTACTTAAGATGCTGCTCTGGCTGAATTTAGAAAACAGTAATTAGTAGAAGAGATGGTCCTTTTTCCTTTTTTCCTTTTCAAGTGCATGTGACATTTTTGGATATTTAACTTCTCTTTTTCTTCTCTAATTATGCTAAACATAAAGCAATGGAGCAGTTACTGTCACTGCTTCCAGTAGCGAACAAAAATGCCTGCACACTATGGCAAACTACTCTTTTTCCTTCTGTCAAGTATAAAGGGAGATGCCTTGTTCAGGATGATTTAAATGCAAAAGCTAAGAATATTTTTCTGTATAATTGCTATTAGAAAAATCAGGATGGTTTAAAAAAAAACAAAAAACAAACCCAACCCTCATATCTTGGCATGATAATAAATCACACACTTAACCTGAGCACCGTGTGTTTCACCTTTCACACTATGCTAGATTGACTTCCAACCAAGTCATTTATTTAACTTCCTTCAGAACAGACTCAACAATGCACTTACAGGCCACTTTATGCACGCAAAGATCTCCTAGCTCAGCTGAGAGCTTAAAAAACTTACTGTGCCATGCTAAATCCAAAATAAACTGTCCCCAGCTAAGTGGCTGCGGCTCTCTGGTTTAGATTCTGGTAATGCTGTTTCGTTAATCAGTTTGCTTCCGCTGGTAAAGTTTCAGTTAAAGAACATTTATCTCTGGGATGAACGAAAGGAAAAGCCATCAAGACTGCTACATCTTTGCCTAAAATAAAGACAGATGTGTCAACCACAGACTAAGTATGTTTTGTACGAAGAGAGGAACATGTCGTTCCCTTAGCCCTGTCCTCAGTAGTAGGAGACATCTATGTCACTTTCAGTTGAGGGAAATGCCTGTGATTTTAAGGAATGCTGAAAGTACTCGCTTTGGCTCTTCTGATCTCTCTAAAAAATGAAGTTAGAGAGACATGAAAATAAAGCATTCTGCCACAAAATATTCTTCAGTTTATGAAAATGTGTTTTGCTGAATTACTGTTATTATTGGGGATAGGGGTGGCCCTAAGAAAAACCTCTTCTTGAATTTTCAAAGTTGACATTTTGCTGCTTTAGCAGCTCCTGAGTGCCTTAGGATATATAGTCCTGTACAGTGTCTTCTTACAAAGGGCCTTTTGTGTTGTGCAGAGTCGAGGTAAGCATGAAAGAGCCTCTGCTCACTTTCAAGCTCTGTGGCTCTGGAAGATGGAGACTAGCTGTACATAAATCAAGGCAATTATGGATGGAAAGGCTGCTAGACTGTTTCTTACAGGTTTTCAGATTTGAGGGGAGGGTGAGTTTGACTTTAGATAACTCAAATGTTGGGGATCCCACCACTATGTCTGAAGAAAGTATTCCATGAAACTCATTGGTAGGAATTCTTTCCAGAGTATTCAACCTAATATTTCCCCCGTCAGTTTCATCATGTACTCAAGTTCAAGCTCTTTTACTGTTTAAAAAAAAAAAATCTTCCTATTCCTTCATGTGTGTATCCTTCAACTACCAGCCGTCTTTCCTGGGGACCAGAAACTACTCCAGGAGGAGAGTGACTTCAGCAGCCATGTACTCATACACTCAGCCACTTCTTTTAGTGTTACCTTCATTTTTAAAGAAGGTTTCCATACAATCCTTTTATCATAGAATCATAGAAAGTTTTGGGTTGGAAGGGATCCCTAGAGGTCATCTAGTCCAACCCCCCTGCAGTGAGCAGGGACACTGCTAACCAGATCAGGTTGCTCAAAGCCCCGTCCAACCTGGCCTTGGATGTTTCCAGGGATGGGGCCTCCACTACCTCTCTGGGCAACCTGTTCCAGGGTTTCACCACCCTCATTGTAAAGAATTTCTTCCTTAGATCCAGTCTAAACCTACCCTGGTTTAGTTTAAAGCCATCACCCCTTGTCCTGTCACAGCTGGCCCTACTAAAAAGATTTTCCCCATCTTTCCTATAGGCCCCCTTTTACTAGTGTCCATGGCATCCTCTTACCATCTCTCATCCTCTACATCTTCCTTCAGAAAGGACTCCTCAGTCTTCACAGAGTGGTCCTGATGTGTAGTGTGTGATGTCCAGTTCTTGCTTTCAAAGGCAGCTGCATAGGAGCGACATGGAAGTACGTCTGTCGGCTTTCCCTTCATGGGGGTAGCAGCTCTCATGGCAGATTTATCTCATTCCTGCATCTATCAGCTGCTGAGCTATGATTTATATCTGTAAGCATTTATATCTGATTGGCAGTGGTGTGCCTACGGCTGGAGATCTTTTCACGCAGTTTCAGAAGCAATGCCTGATTACGTGCAATTACTGCTGGGTTTGAGCCCCTGAGCCTTTGTAGCTGAACTGCCTTATTTCTACAGAGCATGTAGGAACATCTGAATTTAAATCTGTTTTCCTTTCACACTACTTCTTGCCCTTTCCCATGTTCAAAATAATTTTTATTTTAACTTTAAAAATACGTGAATTATAGCCACAGACTGAATAGGGGTGATGCTATACCACAGAGGACAGTATGAAGAGAATGGATAGTGCATGAACTTTGGGATTCCTTATCCCATCCAAAGGGCTTCCCAAAAGCCCCAGGCAAGTTCCAGCTTCTGCATCTACAGTGGAGGGAGCCCTCTTGACCCAGGTGCTGTATCCCAAATTTGCTGTACAGACCTTTTATGAGGAGTACTGCTGTGGTTTTGTCTCCTTTAGGAGAGGAGAATTTCGCAGCTGCATTTGCTGACAAGAGGTTTTACTTACCCAGAGGAGCATGCTCGGTACCAGCACTGAAGAAGACAGGCAGTTTAGCAGAGGGAGACATTTAAGTAGTCACTTCTCCTTTACAGCGTATGCATTGGCCTTTTCTCAATGCAATATCAAGTGACTGAAATTGGGCAGAAATATGCTCAAGGCTTTTGTCTGGAAAAGCCCTGGAATCCTTACTGCTGTAGCAGATGGCTTTTGTAGGCACATTGACCGGAGTAATCAAAAGGAGCAATGTGGGTAGCTAAAATTGAGTTTTAGGTATACCCTAGGCTGGAGACCACAAGTTCAGGACTGTTGAGCCCAAGTCATATGGGGTTCTGCAGCTGTCTCCACTGTCCAGGTTCTGTCATGTTCTACTTTGATGTCTTTGTCAAAGCTCCATTTTGTAGGCTAAAACAAGCACTCATAGTCTGAATGCCTTCTACGGAAGAGGCAAGCAATGGAGAAATAGCCATTCTTCTTGTCTCTGATTTCTCAGCCCTGAGCTCTACTGCAGAAGAAGCTCTACTTGAGGCTGGGTGCTACATCCTATGTGAGTTGCACGCACTGTCCGCGCAATCATTTATGTACCATGAATATATTTTCTCCTTTCCAAGGCATGGCTACAGCCAAGGGGAGATTCATCCTGGGTTATTTTGCTTTCTCTAGTCCTGTTCCATTTCACCTGTTGACCTATGGCTAGAGCTCAATGGGTATCTTAAATTCTAAAGAGTATCCTACCTACAACTTTATCAGTTCATGTCATATCTACTGGTCCATGGTGTAAGGGCTTTCTTAGTTGCAATTTGGCAATTGTGAATATGAAATCGTCACGCCACCCTGTAACCTGTGCTGTAAGTAGCTATTTCCTAGCAATGGGAAGCATCCTACTGTGACTTTTAACCTGCAGCAACTGGCTGGGGAAATCTTACTGGCCTCATTAGTTTGTGAATGAGTGAGGGGATGAACTGTAGGCACTGGGAAGTGTTAGTGTGCACTGCCACCCAGGAACTGTATTCAGGATAATGTGATCCTGAGGCCTGCAGTAAGACAGGGAAAATAATTTGTCATTTATGCCACCTACGTGCAGTAAAAAGGTGAGATGTGGTTTGATGTGTAGAGATGACACTGAGTCATCCTATTGCACATATAATCATGAGTCATGATGTCACAAATAAGATGGAAGAAAATAACACCTTGACCTGAATGTTCATATAGTCTACATACCGAATGGAAATGAAGGAAAGCCACTATGGCTTTGATCAATTAATGGTTTTTATTCTTCCCCTCCATCTGACACATTCTCCTTTTGCCCCACAGCTAGGTAGCACAGAGTTATAGTCTTTCCATCTTGGGATACAGCTGCAATGTTTCTGCCTCTATTTCACAGCGTAAACAGCCAGTGGGTTCGAATAAGGAACACTACCAGACACGGGAGTGTTTTGAAACACTGTCTCCCAAAAGAGGGAGCAGGAAGGATAATTGGATTAAGTAGGAATATGGGATTTACATTAAGTGAACAGCGAAATCTTCCTCAGATGCTACAGGCTCTGAAGATCCACTGCCTCAGCCCACTTACCACCTACTACTTCACCCACGACAAGCAAGCTTATGCTTCAGCTTTTTACCTTCCTGTCACAAAGCATGTGTGTAAAAATGATGACTTGCAGATAGGACTCCCCTTGAGAGCAAGCAATCTGCACAGCCTCCTTGCTCTGCTGGTTTTAAAAAGAAAAAAGCATTTGCGAGCAAAGTCAGGTACCACTCCCCTGCTCCTAGGATGGCACCGCTGTACTAAGAATACCAAGAAAATGGCACTTCTTTGAATAAGAATGCAAGAACAGATGCACTGGGTCAAAACAAACCTTCACCTAACTCAGCATCAGACTGTGTCCAAAAATGGAGATGAGGGAAGACTGTGATGCATGTAGTATTCAAAAACTGACTGAATATGGCCCCAAGAAACCCGATCTAACTTTGAAGATGGCCTTGCTTTGAGTAGGAAGTTGGCCAGGATAACCTCCAGAAGGCTTTTTTAACCTAAATTATTCCATGACTCCAGTCAAAGAAGTCTTTTCTACTACTAAACTGAATATGACCACAGTCTCTAACAATTTACAGCTCCTACTATAGCTGTGGGAAGTACCACTTCCTCTACTTCATTGGAAGAGCAAATCCCCACTGTATTACACACTACTATACGGTAAATACTACAGCTTTATTTTAGTTTTGTGTACCAAATACTGAAACATGATCCCAAATACTTATTAATTGAAACTAAATATCACATTGTTAGTCACTATTACAAGGGAGGTGTTTCATAGAAGAAAAAACACATTTATTTTATAAGGTCTTGTTTTAAATAATGGAATAGCTTCTTGGGATTTTTTTCAGTCATGC
Organism: Egretta garzetta; assembly: GCF_000687185.1. Lineage (NCBI taxonomy): Eukaryota > Metazoa > Chordata > Aves > Pelecaniformes > Ardeidae > Egretta > Egretta garzetta. The sequence goes on from NW_009258284.1 coordinate 2,744,117, forward strand.
TGCTGCAGTGACAGATTAATTTGACCCAACAGAAAAACTTTTGTCGTTTACTGCCCAGTTTTTAATATGACATTCTGAATTATATCTGTGTGAGTCAAATCTCTGTTCTTCACAGCTTTGTCACATCTGCCTTTTTTAGCATGGGTTTGACACACATGAGTGCAATGAAACTCAAAAGTAGAAGGTCTCTAATCTTTAAAATATGTATTTACTGTCTTTGTAATAGAATACAGACTCACCTGCAACTGGTGACTGAAATTCGTCATTTGAAAAGCCACAGGCTTTGCATTTCCCATTCAACAGCCATCTTCTGATGCATCTTGAAAAGGAATACAGTGGATATCTTCAACAAAAAAATAAAACTAAATTTCTTCCTTTCTGAAATGACCAGAGTGTAATAAAATGGTGGGGTACATGGAGGGAAAGGAGATGCAGTTTCTGGAAGATTTTTGCCAGGCAAACCAGCCTAAAAAGCTGTGTCTGGGACCACTAAAAAGGAGAACTCTCTCTGCAAGAGGCTCCTTGGGCTCTCATCAGTCTCGTGATTTAACCCCAGCCAGCAACTAGACACCACAAAGCCACTTGCGCACTACAGCCACCCCCTTCCCCCTGGTGGGATGGGGGAGAGAATCAGAAGGGGAAATGTGAGCAAACTCCTGGGTTGAGATAAAGGCAGTTTAAGAGTTAAAGCAAAAGCTGCGTGCACAAGCAAGGCAAAGCAAGGAATTCATTCCCTGCTTCCCATGGGCAGGTGGGTGCTCAGCCATCTCCAGGAAAGCAGGGCTCCATCACACGTAACGGTTACTTGGGAAGATAAATGCCATCCCTCCAAACATCCCCTGCTTCCTTCTTCCCCCAGCTCTATACGCTGAGCATGATGTCATATGGTGTGGTGTACCCCTTTGGTCAGTTGGGGTCAGCTGTCCCAGCCGTGTCCCCTCCTAACATCTTGTGCAGCCCCAGCCTGCTCGCTGGTGGGGTGGGGGTGAGTTCAGAAAAGGCCTTGACTCTGTGTCAGCCCTGCTCAGCAGTAACTAAAGCATCCCTGTGTTCTCAACACTCTTTTCAGCATAAATCCAAAACACTGCCCCATACCAGTTACTACAAAGAAAATTAACTCTAGCCCAGCCAAAACCAGCACAATCGGATGTATTAGTGACTTTCCAGAAAGAGCTCCTCAGAGGTACGCAGCATTTAAATAACTGAGCAGTCTGTGCTTCTTAGAAGAGGAGAGGAGCAAGTGCACAGGAATGTTGAAGACCAGAGATAACGGTTGTGTTGTCCACGGGGAACAGATTTTCCAACTGGCCGTGCAGGGGAAGTGTCCCACTTCCTTTCCTTGCCTGCACGGGATCAATGCTGCTGCTCTCATCAACCCTAGCAGGCAGCTGACCACAGACTGCATGTTTCTGTAATATCAGAAATATTATTTGAAGAGCCAGTGGGAGGAAATGCAATAAATTTCCTCTCCTCCACTGCAGAAGGTGCTGTAATTGAAAGCTTAAAACCAGCTCTCCTTCAAGACCTTCGCCTCTCTCCATGAGCAGAATTGACTCAGAAATAAATATTCATATCTGCTTTGAATTACCTTGTCAAGGCTCATCCTTTGAACTTGTTACTCCAATTCAGGTAAATAAACTCACAAAGCATGTCCAGCTGAACACTTTATAGAGCACATAATGTTGTGTGAAAAACACTTCAGCAGTGAAACCAACATATTTCCAGGGGGAAAATAATGGGCTTGATCCAAACAAATATTTATTATTTTTTGTTTGTCTGACTGAATTAAAACCCAAACAATTAAGCGCAGTCATTCATTTTCTTTATTGAAGAACTGTTTTTTAACCTAAAAGATAATGTTGCACTAGCAGCTGCTTTTAAGAAATGGAAAGGAAGAAAAAGTTGAAGTTTGTGAATTAAAAAGAGGGGCTGTGGTTTGGGTTTATTAGGGGTTTTAAACCATTTAATATGTAACTGTGCGTTCCCAGTTGCCTAGCCTGGGAAAGGAGATCTGAACTTGTGTCTTGGAAGATTTGAGGAGGGTCACCACATAGCTGATCAAAACAGGATTTTGACATGGTCTTCCTTCAAATTCCCCAGCTGGAATGAGAGTTCACTGTCTTTCAATAATTGCTTGCACATTTTATTAAAATTTAAATTTTTACATTTTAAAATGTAAAACAGAAAAAAGAACCATATTTGCATAGTTAGGAACACCAAGGTGACAAGCTTGAGGTCAGATCCCCTTCTTGCAATATGAATATGACCCAAGCTCTTCCATCATCCTTCAGGATTCTCTCTATCACCTGTTCTCCAATCTGTCTTACTGGAATTACCTAGGGTTTTTATTTGAATACTTCCCCTTTTTCCAGGAAAAATCCGAATTTGCAAATGTTTTGAAGAACCTAAGAATATTCCTTACTCAATTAACTATTTGTCAAAAATATTTTGCCTGGCCCTAGGTAGGAGTAACATAACTTGATCAATTTTGTTTTAATAAAAACTGTATTTTAGCTGCTCATAAGCTACAGGCAGCACTTTACCGTGAACTTTTACTCTATTTTGTCTTGTATAAATTGAATGCTGAAATACTAATGGCTTCTGGGAAACCTTTGTGCAGCAACTGACAGTGCTACAGAAAGAAAAAAACGTAGAGCAAATTTTGACCTCGGGACTGTCTTTGAATTGTGTTTTCATTAACTTTAGAGATACCAGGAGATTCTGGTGCTGCTGAAAGAACTCTGTGTTGCAGTTGCATCAAATCATGGTCAAAAATTATACAAAAGCAGATGGTCTTTTCTTTGTCTTGTTCACTTCTCTCTTTGTGAGCATTTTCTTTGTTCTTGTTTTCCCCCTTGAGCTTAGAAGAGAGCTTTTCTATTCCTTTGTTAAAGTAAGGTTAGGGAGCTGTTGTTTCATCTAAAATATCATTATTTGGAAGATCTGGGGAACCAGTAGAAAGTTTGCGACTATTTTGTGAATACAGAATCAAGAATTTCAGCATGAAATTTTTGCATCATATTGTGCCTTGGCCATTTATTGTTCACAACATTGTGCCTCAAGTGTAGGTGTTCCCCCATGGGGAAATCATGCTCATGTGCCATCGTTAGGTGTTTCTGCAAGTTATGAGTCTCATTCAAAGCCCAGGAAAATAAATAGGGAAACTTTCTGTTTATTTCCAGCCCACAAACTGGATAGATAGCTGAATCTTTGCTGCAGAGGTGAACCCCTGCCTCTCTTCACGTTAGTGGCAGAACTCTCTTGGATCTGTGGATCCAGGATTTCCTTCAGTTCTTCAATACTTTCTTTGGGCTGGTTCAATTTCATCACCTATACCCTGTGATTGTACCTGAGTGCCATGTTACTCATCTTCCCATTCTCAGGATACCAGTATTTTTGCAACAGAGAATGCAGCTTCATCAAAAGCAAAATGTGTTAGCAGACTTGGAATTTTTTTCCCTGCAAATAGTTCTCCCAGTTTGAGAATGACTCAACATCCTGATCTGAGATGACAAAAAAAATATTCCTTTAGAATTTAAGATTCAATTTGATCTTTTCATAAATGTGTATACAGTATTAGTTTAAATATTTTGCCTTAATTTCAAATTTAATTTTTATTTTAAATATTATCTATATGACATTTAAATATTATCTATATTCTGTTATCAACAGCAAGCATGCTGATGCTTTCAAATCGCTTCTTTTCTTAACTGTCCCTGGACATATGAAGGTATCACTAACCTCAGCATGGTCAAACAGAAATCCCATTTCCAGGCCAGTGCTAGTTTGTGCAAACAAGTTTTGAACGAGATCCAACAAGAAGACTCAGATGTCAGAGAACAGGAAGGAAAGTAAAACTATGTATAGGTTTTGAATTATTTTTGTAACACCTCAATATAATGGGGTAAGCATGTGATAAAGTGTCGGTGCTCTGAGGACACTAACAACCCCCCACCACGGCTTCTCCCTTCCCTGCCCACAGCCCAGGACCCCTTCTCTCAGACCCCCCTGGGGCCATCAGTCTTCATCTCCATGCAGCCCTGCCCTGCCCAGCCACGGGGAGCCCCCGCTGCTGCGGCCCCCGCAGCACTCTGACATAAAGCAAAAAGTGGGTAAGCAGACAAAAATTTAATGAGAGAGAGAATGAAAACAAATAGCTGACGGCTGTCATTTGAGGGAAAGGAGAGAGCAAGAGAAAAATCGTGAAGGGTCACATTAGCAACTGCCCAGGTTTCTAAGAGAAAGAGAAATAAGCCCTTGGGCACTGCTGAATTCACGTTACTAACATCACTCAGCCTACATAATTTTGACTTTGATAAGTAAATAATCAATACTACAATGTAGACATTTATGGACAGCAGTCTCCAAAGATGTATCACCCGTTAACTGCATTGCCAGCAAAGTATGAGTTCCAGACGCTTCTTGAGATATTAAATTTTCAGCAATTCTAATCGGAAAAACTTACTTTAATCTGCTTGGAGAACTTGAATACCCAATCTAATTGGAATGACTATTGCCCATTTTATTTCAAAGTGATTCCAAACTCACACATTTTGCCCACGGGTTTTAAATTCAATTTATGGCCCAATTTGTCATCTGAAACATGGAGGGAATAATTGCCTTAAGAGAAAAACACGGTTTTACTGTTTTTTAATAGGGGGGGAGGGAGTAAAAGTTGCCTCATGATGATTAAAACCTTAATGACTAATGTGGAAGAAATGGCATGAATTAAGGACAGACATCATGTGTGGAGCTGTGGGAACATACCAGTTCAGAATTTCTGGAACATATTCCAGGCTGTGCTTTCTGATAAGAACAGAAAATTCTGTTTGATTTAAGATGCTCAGCATCTCTAGCGCAATTGCATGAAGCTCAAAAGTTCATTTGTTCACCAAGTCAGAACAAAAATGTGGCTCAACAGAGAACAATGCCTCTAAACCTTTGGCAGGAGAGAGTTTAGCTCACTTTAAAGGCAAACTGTGGTCTCACTGAGTTATTTGCTGCAAAATATCAAAGAACCACTGCATGGAAAACATGACATCAAACACCAGAGAGCAAGCGTTTCACATTTCCTAGGCAAGATGCACAGCAAGAGAATATGAAACATAAAACGCAGATGTCTGAATGACAGTAACACTTTGGTAAGTTGTATTGCATAGCAAATATATGCAAGTGAGGAATGTATTTTAAACAGACACCTATATTTAAAATTGTCTATATCTTCCTACTTTAAACTTCCCCAAACTTTCATCTATTGAGGCACATTTCTCCCAGTAGGAGAAAAAAGTTACCATGCAAGGATGAGTGTTTCAACATGTTGATTTTTAAGACTACTGTTAGGGGAGAATCCACTTCCCCCTTTATTTTAAAAAAAGCAAACAAATAAACAATAGCAAGCAAACATTGACCCCATTTGTGCACATCCTTCAGTAGAAAGTTGAAATTTGGCAGGAAGACAGAATTTGGGGAACGAGAGTTGCATTACAGATTCTTAGGGAAAATTAGTTGCAATTTAGCTGAGTGATGAGCATTCTAAAAGTATAGTTTATTAATATTTTGAATAACAAGGCTTTTACAATGGTCCAAGAATGTAAATAGAGCATTTTGCATTGTACAAAGAAATTGAGCAAAGAATTTTGATTCAAGCTAAAAACTAATAAGAGCCACTTTTTATGTAATGCAGGCTTTTAGGACAGAGGTTTTCAATTGCATTATTTCATGTTCTGGTGATTTTAGGGGATGCTACAGTACTGCAAAACAATCTGACTTCATTGCTTGTGGCTTTTGATACAGTCCAAATTTATAGTAAATTATTATTGTGCATTGCAGAGAACAACTGTACGTGACCCTTAGAAGTTGGGTATGGAAAAGGAGTATAAACTCACTCTACTGACTTCCCTGTCAGTGGAAAATTGTTCCCTAACTATATTTGCAACTGTTTTCTCCAGTTTTACTTTTATACCATTAATGAAGTAGTTTTCAAAAACTTCCTCAAGAGTAACTCCTGAATCATTACTCTGAAAGTCTCTTCAGTTTGATTCACTGCTTTTTAAGGCGGTTTGCCTGGTTTTGGGTCCAGCAGCCATACTTAAACCAAAATCACAGTTTTTCACTTCTGGGAGACACGTTATCAAACACTTTTTACACCTGGTGTGAATTCTCAGCTTTAATGCCATCAATTAAAAAGCACCCATTGATTTGGAGGGAATATAGGATTCAGCTCTTTTGTCCAGCTGTCAGCTGAGTTAAAAACCTGTTCTGTTACAGCTGAGCTTCTTGATCCAATGTATATCTCTCTGCCTTCATTTTACCCAGAAAAAGGGACTGACCACAGTAGTTTTGCCATTACATTCCACCACCTCTTCTGTTTTTTACAAGATAATAATTTTTTCAAGGGATTAATCTTTAAAAACAAAGACTACCCAATAGGTAGGATTTTACTAGAAACTCTCTTAGGTATTGCTAAGGTTTTTTTCATAATTTTTGCCCTGGCATTTGGCATTGGGCCACCCTGGTTCCCCTGCCACAAGTTACTGCTTTGTCTATGTATTTTCTGATCACAGGCTTGCCTAGGCCCCAGGGTTGCAAATGTTAATGCAGGAAATCAGTTCCAGTGATTTTAGTGGAACTTCTCGCACTGCACAAGTACGCATATGTATATATATATATATATATATATATATTCGGAGAACTGAGGTGTTTATCTCTGAAGTTTTCAGGACAAACTTAGATGATTAAACTTACTCACTTCTTGGCCCTCAAAAACTAATACTCAAATCTTTCTGCCATAATCTTTACCAACCTTTCTAATTTCTCAGGAATGTTTTATAGCCTGAAAATTATTTCCTTCAGGTTGTTTATGTTTACGTTTTTTTTGTAAGCTACCAAAATATGGTGAAGGTCATGCAGTAAGTCACTGGTACAATTGTGACTGAGCTACATGTCACATGGAAAAAAGGCATGAGAAGGACCAAGTAATATTGAATTCAAGAAAGCCCATAAGGAGAGGCAGAAAGAAAGTGATTGATACAAGCTGTTGCTTCTTGAATTCTGAATTGGTCCATCTGTATAGCCCGAAGCATTGGAATGAGGTAAAGGAATATTTGGAAAGTTCACATAACTTATTTAAAGCTAAAAATAACTGGTAATGTTAGAAATTAACTGTTTCTTTACACAGACACATCATGTGAGTGACTTCTGTGTGGAAATAAATGTGTGGATTTGAGGGGAAAATAAAAAATTGATGCAAATCTCTGATTCAGTTAAGGCAGAGTTCAGATGTGCATAGAGTTAGTAACTGACTGATTTTCTGAAATGCTGCAGCGGATGAATTTCAGAGATATTTATTTTCAAATTGAGTTGTCAGTGCACTGCCAATCCATAAACCCAACTCTGCAGTAATATCAGCTCATCACAAAATAAGCTGACAGACTGTACCATATTTTTATAGTGAATCATTTAAACCATGAATCATTCATAGCTTCACACAGGTGCTGAAAATAGTGAAAAACCTGCTGTCATGCTAGACAAGCCTGGCGCATGCTTGCTACAAGTGATGGGTTCTTCTTTGCAGAACAGATCAGCTTTTAATCCTATTAGGAAGGAAGAAAGATCAAGGAAGGAAAACAGAAAAAGAGCTCTGTTCTCCATCCCTTCTTTTCCCCTTTTCCTCCAGTCCATTTTTAATATTATCTTGCCCAGCCAAAATGGAAAATGGAGGAAAAAGTATTTTGTTTCTCTATTGCATTTGTTCCTGCTTTTGTTCCATTGACAGGCAGATATGATCCGTGTTGTTCCAAAAGGAGCAAGTCCTGATATAGGGAACATATCAGAGTCCTCGTTCTGAATCACCTCCAGAATGTCATTCTTTTGGCGTATGTATTTGTAGATAATTAGCTGCATGCACCAAAATAATCCGAGGGATCCAGGCATCAGTACAAAAGGCAGCGGCAAATGATAGGCTAGCATTACAGCTTCTGCAAAATGTGCAGAAAGCCTGTCATGGGGCAGCCTGCAGATTGCCTTTTCCCCTGCCTTAAATAAGAGTAGAGAAACAGATTACAAAGGAAAATTAAAATATCCACCTGAACTGACCTGCAAAAGGCTAAAGTATGGGCCTGGTTAGCATACGCTGCATTAGGCGGCTGATGATGTTTTTGGGAATCACTGGTTGCATGTCAGCACGTCTGTAAAACGAGTTAATGAGCAGGGTGACAGGATGTAGCCATTTCACACATGATTAGGCAGGCTCTCCTTGTAGAGGAGTCCTCGTCCCGTCCCTGGGGACCTCTTCTGCTTGCCAGTTTGCCTGCCAACCTGTGGCTGGCTCAGACGGACATGTAGGTCAAAAGAAGAAATGCTTTAAGCCCGTCTTATGCCATCGAGGAGTAGGAATTTGTGATAAGCATTGCAGGACTTAACTCCTAGGCGCTTAGCTCTTGCGTGCTTTGGCATCTGGCAAAATGCTCTTACAGTACCTATGCATCGTAGCAGGGTCATCTGCCTAAAGCAGTCCCCTCAGTAAAGTTGTGAGCAGAGAGGGCCAATAGCAAATGCAGAGAAGCAGACGACTCTCTTTCTTACGCTGTATTCCTTTTCAGGGATCACCCAGCTTGGGATTCACAGCCCCGCACCTCTGTTAGAGCCAGGTGCCTATGCCAAAACACTGAAGCAAGCTGTGGGATTCCTCTCTCTCCTTCTGTCCAGCTTGTCAACAGTGCGCTCACTCACCGAGCTCTTGCGGGGGACATGGGTTTACTTCCATCAGCCCCTCATGTTAAAGCTATTCCAGTTTACTTGTAGTCAATTATTCACTCAGCTAGGAGAAAGGAAGTGGAAAGAAAGAGAGGGGGTGACAGCATGGATCCTCTTAGCCTGGAAGCTGAGTAATATTGACCAATATTACCAGTATTGGCCAGAATGAGGGCAAGTCCTGAGGCCCAGTCATTGTGTTTATTGCTATTAATGTGTTTCATCTCAAATTAATATGACAAGGGGTGGAAATGAACCTTTAACATTTGAGCGAATGGTCTTCCATGAATGGTGATGAAAAGGGAACTATAACCTACCACCAAATGTTTTGTGTTGATTCTCTCCATAGGGCATCTTCTGAGACTTGGACCATAAAAGATAAGGCAGGTCAAAAAATCCCTAAACTGTCAATCGGGACAGAGTAGCTATATGAAGGAGTTATGGAACCACCCAGCACTAGCAAGAGTAAGGAGCTTCCAAGGATTCCCAGAACTAGCAGAACTTTGCTGAAAAAAACACCTGAAAAGATGCCTGTGGTGTTTTGGAATCCCTAGAGTTAGACAGCAGCTGAGTTTCTGAGATCTGAATGTTGGACTTTAAAGTCTGAACGCTTTAGCGATCTAAAATATTAATTAGCACATCTGTATATCTGAATGGAAATGGCCTCTTAATCCCCTAGGCTTTTTCCAGGTCTGATTCAGAATGGTCATGGACTTGGAAAAGGGCCTTTTCTTCCTACTGAAAGAAATATGTCCACTCTGCTTGAATCCAGTTCCTCCCAAAGGAAATTTTGCATGGAGGACTCTCCTCTGATACAGGGCCTGCTTTGAGCTTCCAAAATACTGTATTGGTTGTTTATATGCTGGAGACTCTTTTGGTCTTTGGCTCTACTGTTTGTGTGTTCTGATTGCCCGTTTGGAAGTGACCTTCTGGGGCTTGGCACAGCAGTTTACCCAAGGGCTTTTTTACATGTAGATGAATTTCATATCTTTAGTTAATTTGGATTCACTTTTCATTGACTTTAAAGCCAATTAGTTAAAACACTATCAAGCTCTGTGCAGACACATTTTAATTCCAAGTATGTGCTACTTAGTTCAGATTAACTTTCCTTAGAATTCTTGTGTAGACAAACTGTAAGAAACCTTTGTTATCAGGAGATAACTGGGTTCATCCCTCATTATACTGGCTGGAGAAGGAAGAGGTAATAAATGGACCGTCACTTTAAATGGGAAATGTTTTAATTTTTCGTCGGTATTTTTCCCCCTTTTTTACTTAGAATCATCTACTGCCAGTAGGTCATTCAGTGAGGGTAGTTCTAGTCTACTTCTAATACATGGATGTATAAATTGTAGAATATGATTTTGTAGGAATCTAGGGTTTATCCTCACTCATCAGATAACGGATACACATTATTCAGTTGCCAGTGAGGAGCACTTCTTCACTGAAAGGAGAAGGATGAACAAAGCCTGCTATAGCCTGATAGCTCCAAATAATTCAAATAATAGAATAAGACAAATATAATGACTCATTAGGATGTTGTGTCAGATTGTTATTGGGAATACTAATTATTTTTCCAAATCACCATTTCTCATAGATTTTAATATTCTCCGACTTGCAAAAAATCTGTTTCTACGTGCCCGTAGCGTTTCACTACTTTGATGGACAAGCAAAATTTCAGCTGCGTTACTGAAGTCTGAGAGCCCTCTGATCATGACCACACTGATCTGCACAAAGTACATTCACCTAACAAGACATTGTCCCTACTGTAAATAAACTGGGACCAAAACAGAGGAAGAATTAGGACTTTTCGTTACAGTGAAAAAGAAATTAAGTGATTTACTCAATGTCACAAATAAAGCTAATGGCAGAGAAAGGAACTAAATCCAAATCTAAATCTCCTAAGCCCATGGCAGGAATTCTGGCCAAAAATCTGATTTTGGAAATGGTTTGTATTTGGAAATGGCTTATATCCTAACATTATCATTGTAAAGAGCAGTTAAATAGGTTTCTGTGTATAATTAGCATTACATTCGCCAAGAACATCTTCTATTATTACTGATAACATTTTGAAGGTCCTCATTTAAATTCCAGCCATATGTCTTAACTTGGTAATGAATTCCATGGTGAAGAAATATTGATTTAGGATTGCTTTAACTTACATTGTTGCCCTCTTTTACTTGAGTAATATGAGCTGCCTCATTCAGCTATGTTTAGTTGTTTGCTTGGCCTTTTAATGCATCCTTATTCTACATAATCTGAATCCTGATATAGTACTAAACATCATTCTTGAAATTCTCTGGAATTGCTCCCTAGTAGCAATTAGAAGATTTTTCCAACAATAAAAAAATGAGCAATTTTCCCGAAAGACAAGCACATCAGTGTTCAAATCATGTCATTGTATATTATACTTGGCCTTTTCCTGGCAGAGTAAGCAGTCTAAGTGATCTCATTATCTAGCAGATTTGAGACCTTTGTTGATGTCAGTGTGATCTGATCAAAGAGAATTAGGAAGGACAGGCTGGGAAGGCAAGGGGGAAGAATTGGCCTTTGCAGGAGAGAGCAGCAGGACTGCCTGGAGCTCTGCCTAGGAATGGACAGTGAGCCTGCTGAGAGCTCGTGGGTTGAAGTTAGAAGGAAGACAACATGGGTGACATTGTTGTAGGTTTCTCCTGATGAGGAAGAACTAGATGAAACTTTTAGACAACTGGAAGAAGTTTCATGTTCACAGGCCTTGGTCTTCATGGGGGACTTTAACCACATCAGTATCTGCCATTAGGTTTCTGGAGTGCATTGATAACAACTTGTTAATACAGATGATCAAGAAGCCAATGAGGGGAGGTGCTCTGCTGGACCTAGTACTTACAAGCGAGGAAGAGTCAATTGGGGTTGTGAAGTTGTGGAGCACTGTGGCTGCAGTGACCATGTGATGGCAGAGATCAGTATCCTGGGAGAAGGGAACAAGGCAAATAGCAAAACAACACTAGCAGAACAAATAGACGTAGCCTGTTCAGGGACCTGCTTGGAAGAACCCCATGAGACACAGTTCTAGAGGAAGGAGGGGTCCAGGTGAGCTGATTGTTTATCAAGGATCATCTCTTTTAAGCTCAGGAATGGTCCATCCTGATAAGCAGAAATCAAAGGTATCAGGAGGCAATAATGCTGGGTTTAAGAAAGACTGTGTATAAGATACTCTAGGAATTAGGGGGATCTTTCAGAAACATGAGAAGCTTGGGTGAGTCGGAACAGCAAGCACACACTTTTCTCTACCTGAGGCTTAAATGGGGGACCAGTCAGCAAAGAAGGAATCCACTGAGACAGGA
>NW_009258284.1:2757011-2762465 GCF_000687185.1 Egretta garzetta
AAAGAGTGTGCTTTATTGGAAAAGCCACCTGGGAAAATTCTTGACTTCTTGGAAGCGTCTGACAATTTCAAATGAAACTGAGGATGTCAAGGAGAGGAAATGTGTGCTGACATTTATTATCTTGAATAGACTTCCGCAGTTCCTATCCTGGCTCCAGTAGACTGAAGGTCTTTTTGGAATTCACAAGAAAGCTGTCTATCTATTGGCTTCAAGTATCAGCAGTCTCTGAGCAATGAATTACAAACCCAGGTAGCATAGAAAGCTGAAGGGAACATTTAAGTTAATAAGAAATTTCTAGTTGTGGAAGGAAGGAATATCTACCTTAGACCAGCAGTAGTCTAAGGTGGAGGAAGCCCCTAGAGTCTGTGCCCCTGAAGTTTTTGAAAAACAAAAGAAAGCGAGCTGCAGAATTTGTACGCTGTACAGAGAGTGTCTCTACCACAGTCAATGTGATGCATTCCTCCATTTATATTGGAAAAGCAATCGGTTGATTTAGTTCATGAAAGCACATTATGCCTGAGCTCATACCCCAGAAGATTCTTATTCTGGGAAATGAAAAACTGTATTGTAATCTAGTTATCCTTTACTTTCACACTGTCAGGAAGTCATGTGGATGTCAGTCAAAGACTATTTCTTGGCTGTGGTTTGAGTCTGTAATTTGATCTCCATCTCTTACCTGGAAAGTTTTTAAAAGATCCTTGATAAAGTTTGCATTGTTCACTTATTTTTCATGTTTTGATGGCAGTGCTTTCCTATATTCCATTGCAATTTGACTTTCATTGTTTTACGCTAGGTTTCTGGCTTTTCCTTTTCCTTTCTCTTTTTCTTTCCCTTGCCTGCCTCTAATTGCATTTCAGGGAGGGGAGTTTGTTCCTTCAGTACCTTTAGCAGAGCTAATAGGTCATAGCAGCATATCTATGTCTTGACAATGGTGTCAGCACATTTGGACACGGAAATTCGGTCTTGAAGATGTGGTCATATGAACCATCCATCTGGGTATGCACCAAGACTGACAACCCTGGATCTGACCAGTGGTTTGACTGGTTGTCTGCTGTCTTGCCAATAGCAAATAGAATATGAAAAAGGGTAAGAGAAAACCCAGCATTACAAGACAAACTTCACTCAAGAAATTGTGTCCTAATTGCCCCTTCAAATGTAATGCTCAAAATGGAAATTTGTGAAAGCTAGTTATCTTGTTGCCAGTATATTAAAACAAAATAACAAAAAAAACCCAAACCAGTGTAAATGGTTGAAGTATCAGTGTTTCAGTGTTGCAGTTTTCAGGCTGTGCTATAAAACAGTATAAAATAAGCGTTTCCATCTAAACAGCTAATTCGAAGACTAATTTGATTTTTTTTTCTCATGAAAAGTGTAGTTAGATGTCTGTCAGAGTTTTTACTGCTATTCCCAAAGCATTTTTTTAAAGTGTTGTCCAGTTTCACAAACATTTTAAGTTTGTCAGAGCTGAATAAAGCAATGCAATATGGGTCTGCAATAATTTTCTTCTGACCAGCCTCAATCATTTTTTCAGTATCATTACTAAGGGGCTTTGAAAAAAAACATGCAAAAAGATAGAACTGTGAAAATGTTTTGCACATTTAATGTGCCTCGTTCTTTTATTTTATCCTTTCATTGGAAAACCCACCTTCATATGCCAAAAGACAATCACATCATGGTTTCATTAGTTATTTGAGGTAGGGTGGGACACTAAACACAGTAAACTTTTAAATTCTTTTTTTGCCCCTTCCCCAGTTTCTGCTGGATTATCACAGAATCACAGAATGGCAATGGTTGGAAGGGACCTCCAGAGATCATCTATTCCAACCCCCCAGAGCAGGTTGCCCAGGACATCGTCCAGGCGGGCTTTGAATACCTCCAGAGAAGGAGACTCCACCTGGGCAGCCTTTGCCAGGGCTCTGTCACCCTCAAAGTAAAGAAGTTCTTCCTCATATTCAACTGAAACCTCTTATGTTTCAGTTTGTGCCCATTGCCCCTTGTCCTGGCGCTGGGCACCACTGAGAACAGTCTGGCTCCATCCTCGTGACACCCACCCTTAAGATATTCATATGTGTTGATGAGGTCCCCTCTCAGTCTTCTCTTCTTCAGGCTAAACAAGGCCAACTCTCTCAGCCTTTCCTCACAGGAGAGATGCTCCAGTCCATTTAACATCCTTGTTGCCCTCCTCTGGACTCTCTCTAGGAGTTCCTCATCTTCTTGAACCAGGGAGCCCAGAACCGGACACAGTGCTCCAGGTGGGGTCTCACCAGGGCAGAGTAGAGGAGGAGGATAACCTCCCTCGACCTGCTGGCCATGCTCCTCTTCATGCACCCCAGGATGCCATTGGCCTTCTTGGCAGCAAGGGCACACTGCTGGCTCATGGTCAGCTTGTCGTCCACCAGGACTCCCAGGTCCCTCTCAGCAGAGCTGCTTCCCAGCAGGTCAGCCCCCAACCTGTACTGGTGCCTGGGGTTCAACCTCCACAGGTTAAGGTCAGAAGAGATTATCTTTCTGTCTTCACACAAATCTGTTGCAACAAATTTTGTTTAGTCCTACTTCAGAGAACTGGTGAGAATTTAGCTTGTGTCAGTTAGTCTATTTGAATGGAAACTTGCAGCATTTTATTACGACTTTGCTGAAATGACCCTTCTCAGTAAGTGCTGCAGAACTGAGCCCTCTTAGGGCTGAAAAAACTTATTCTTCTCAGACGTTTAAAAATGTGCTTTAAAATCATCTGGGAATGATTTATAGCACTGACTGGACCAAGTACATTTCAATACTAATGTGTAAATCTTCTAACAAATAAGCTATCTACAGAGGTATAGGCAGACAGGGGTGTCTTCTCTAAAATGAAAACATGTTTGGAATGATGCCTATAGTTGAATCTTGCTCACACTTTGATCTCATGTGAAGACGTTTTATAGCTTTTATTATCCTTGACTTTGGAAACTCCTCGTACATGCTTTAAAAAGACTAATGACAAAACTTCCTTAAAAGATTCTGGGAATGAACATGTACTGTGGCTCAAGGCAACGGTGAAAAGTCATTTTATTGTAATAACATGAAACAAAGCTTATTATGGTAAAGAAAACAATATTATACTTCCAGCCACGGACTGAATCTGTTCTACTGTGAAGCTTCAGTTTATTGCTGCAGTTTCTCTCTGTTCCTTTCTTTCTCTGCCTGCTTTGTTTCTCGCTGCCATTTTAGAAAAAAAAAAAAAAAAAAAAATCCTGCATATCCTCAGTGGCTGCTGCTACCTTTAAAATATTTTCATATAATTTATTTAATATGAATCTTAAAATATGTAGAGAGAAATCTTAAATGTATTCAAATATCCCACTTTTAAGATGACACGTAACCTTTGTTGATATATACACAAAATCTCTATACTTAAATATATCTTCCCTGATTCATTTTCCGTAATTTGATACTGACCCGGACATATGATAAGGTACATCTGAATGCTAAACATGGGCCATTTACATGCCCCAGAGTGTGGCTTTCAATCCACTCAGTTACATAAACCTGGTTATCTTCACAGTGGGAGGTATACATCTGAAATTATTTGCTATCTTTCATAAATTCAGTCCAAATTTCTACCTATTCATCCAGTTTGTGATTTTATGGAGCAATTAGTCTGCCAAATACAATAAAAAAGCCCTCAGTTTATTCATTCATCCTAACTAACCTTTGTTGAGGAAGTCTTCATATAGCTAATTCTAAAGACTAAATGGTTGTTAATGAACTTGCCTACGAATTTGAATTATAATCTTACATATTAGCGCTACCTAAAATAGTCACAGTACCCAAGGACCAAATGTGAGGAAATAATCCCTTGTCAACATAATTTATTTTTCAGCCTCTAGCAAGAGATGTACAGCATGTGCTCATTTACTGCCTAAATGGGGGAATATGCACTTCCTTATACGCCCATCATCACCCCGTGGGCTGATACGACTCAGTCATCTTATCTCAACCTGAAACGTGCAGTGCAGAGAAGTTTGGAAGGGCAGAAACTGCATTTACCTAAATACAAGACACAGGACCTGATTCCCCTTTACCTTTAGATCTAGCCACGCGGTATAAAGTATAATTATAATTAGAAAAGTGTATAAAGGAAGCACAAAGCACTTGCAAGGGGCCATTATCACAGTTTAAACACAGACTAAGATCCACTTATGCCATTAAACATTTTAGTGATGCTTTAGTGTATGTAGCTGGCAGGTCCAGAGAATTACTGTTTTCCTAAGTCACTTGCATTTTTTGATCTGGCATCTTCTCTTGTCCCCTTTCTTTTCCTTGGAGCTGTAATAACAGGAAACCTCTCTGAGAATGCTGACTTAGGATCTAGTTCAAAAGAATTGGGGAGCCTAGTTTTAAGCTCTTGGAGAACATATTATTTCAGCTTTTACATCTTCCTGACTCCCCTTCTTTTTCCCAACATTTTTTTTTCCGCTGTACTAAACATTCTAATTTCTTCATTTCTTTGTTCCTTTATAAATCTCTACCGTGATATGTACAACTGAATCCCATGCATATACATATACATATACACATTTTAATAGAAATATGTAACAATAACGTTAAACAATATAAAAGTCATAAAGACTATTTAGATAAACATTTATATTTATGTAAATATAAACTTGATATATTATAATATATAAATATATATATTTTTAAGGATTTCTATGAACCTGAAGCATATGCAAATATCCTAATTGTTAAGATAAATAACATACAAACTTGATATGTGTAAGATCTTTATACATATATCTTTGCTATTGGATTAACCTTCAAGACATTAATTCTACTCATTCTTATTGCTGATTATTTAATTAATTTAATTACTATATGTTTATGCGTATGTTGTAAACACTGCTGAGATCACTCCTGGACTTCTCCTGCTTCCTTCAGGCCACACTCTGCAGCTCTCCCCCATGGTGGAAAGCACCCGTGCTGCATCATGGTCAGTCTTAACACCAGTCTTCAAAAATACTGGTCTTTAGAAACACAGACATAAAACTGAATACTAACTCATCCAAAGTCTTCCTTATCTGACCATATTTTTAGAAATCAGGAGGCAACAGCAGTTGCATCTCCAGTTCTCTAATATGACCATAGCCATCCTTTCCTACATGTTAATGTACACAAGCAGAGGAGAAATTAGTCCAGTTCTACTGTCATGTTGATAATCTGGCAAATTTAGTATAGTCTACCTGTTTTTGTTAGGGCTTCCTTATTTTAGTGAGGAGCTCACTATGCGATAATCTCCTTCTCCACCCTATTGTTTTTTCTGAGAACACCTGAGGAATCCAGTTGTAGAAAAAACTTTAATACCTTCCTTCCCCCCTCCCCCCTATCTATGTATAAGATTAGGATTTTTTTTTTTTCCCTTCCTTCCTTCCTTCCTTCCTTCCTTCCTTCCTTCCTTCCTTCCTTCCTTCCTTCCTT
>NW_009258284.1:2762482-2790969 GCF_000687185.1 Egretta garzetta
TTTTCCTCCCCCCTCCCCCCCCCCCCCCCCCCTTCTTTCCTTCTTTCTTTCCTTCTCTTTCCTTCTTTTTTTCTGTTGGCCTCTGGAGACTTCAAAAAGTGTGTGCATTTAGAGCTTTGAGTATTTGCCTTGGGGAGACAGAAACTTTAACTGGGGTTATGGAGGGATGAGGGTCTTCCAGTCTAGCTCTGTGTTTCTCACCTCTGATGCAATTGCATTGGTGCTTTTTGATAGAATCATAGGATCACAGAATGGTTTGGGTCAGAAGGGAACTTTAAAGATCATCTAGTTCAACCCCCCCTGCAATGGGCAGAGACATCTTTTACTGTACTTTTAATGTTTGCACCCTCCTTTGAGAACACAGGGGGGCATACTCTGAAATAAAATATATGCATTCATTCTGAGGTACTGTTGTAATTCATGTATCTTTCCAAATATTCTTCACCTTTAATACTCGGGCACCCTCAGCAGATAAACAGTCAGTGCTGTAAACCCAAGCTTTACCTGTTATTATTTTGCCTTTTTTTTTTTTTTTTTTTTTTTTTTTTTTTTTTTCTTTTTTCCCTTTTTTGGTCATTTGCTATTGTCACTGTTCTGGGTACCATCTTGGCTTGAGCACCTGTGTCCAACTTGAAATTAAAAAGTGTTCCATTTGTTTTCAGGCTGACAGTTCATTCATCTTCTGCTGCTACCTTGGCCATTACTGCAATGAAGAACAGCTCTGAGCTAATGGCTCTGTAGTCATCCTCTTTGTCCTTGCTATCTATTCATATTCTGCTAGCACTTGCTACCTCTGGCAACATGATAAAATCCACTGCACTTCTTATATCTTCTTCCAAAAACTATCAATTACAGTGGTGAGTGTTGTTCACTACAGGTTGTACACGTTCATGTGCTGCTTTTTGAGGCTGCCAGCTTCCTGTTACAGGTCTCTTCACTGGAAATATTTTAAATTCTGTACAATCTCTTCATTTTAAGAGCATCATCTGCACTCCATAAGCATCACTCAATCATGATTTGCCTTTTCTTCAGTATCTCCAAGTTGCTTTGTAAGAAATGAACAATTCTTAGTTTCCAGAAATCCCTCTTGTGGTTTGACCAGGGTCATAGCCATGATCTGACCTTTTTTGCAGGGACTCAGCCTCTAGCAGCGTAAGAATGACTGAGTTTCCACCTCAGATCCATGAAAGCCTCTTGATGTTCTTATTCATCTTCTTTGGTGCACTCTTTGAAAACGAGTCATTCTTGTTTCAGGTTTTCATGAAGTACATTAGGGTTTGGTACTACAATTGGCTCCTTTTACTGCCTTAAGGCACTTAAAACATTAGTTTTGTCATAACTAAAGCCAATTTGTTTGTCATAACTAAAACCAATTCCTGGCTGTTACTTCTTTACGTCTAACACATGCTGCTCGCAGATAAAGGTGTGCTCCAGCTGTATTTCACCTCTGATAGCATTACAAACCACTCCATTCTCCACATACTTTCTTAGTTTGTTTTATTCCCAGTCATATATGGTCATATATTGGTCAACAATCACTCCTAGCCAATAACTCCAACAAGGGGCTGCTCCATTCAGGGTCTTGACATCTGACAGTTTGGTCCTATGAAAGATTTCTGTTTTCAGACCCCCATAGAGGTCCAATTCTCTACACCATCTTAATCATAGCACTGAACCAACACATGTATTACAAATCTCTGGTAGCTATACAGTGGGTAATTTCTTAGCCAGTACCCTGAACAAAGAATGGTCCTACCTAGACATTCCTGATCTGCATCTCTTAATTTCCTAACTTTAAGAAGGAAGAGCATTGAGAGACACCACCATATTCATTTTGAAATATGTTTAAATTAAGTTTGAGGTAGGTTAAAAGTAAAATTAAACAGTAAAACCATGAAATCAAAAGGAGGAGGTATACGGATACAGTGTCTGAAATCATTAGGAAAGCTATGGAAAATAAAGCAGAAATCATCTATATTCCACTGTATAACACTGTCATGCACTCATATCTTATTTACTGAGTGCAGTATGCAAGACAATAAAACTGAAAAGGTAGAGCAAATGGTTATGAGCCTGATGCTGAGTATGGAGCAGCTTCTCCCACTTGGGAAAGAAATCAGTGACGAATACAATGACAGCAAATTATGTCCGGTAGGGGAATAGGAAAGGAAACAGGAACAATTTAGAATTTCTCCCAGCACTAAGGCTACACAACAAATTTTTTAGGCAGCAGATATAAAACCAACAAAATAAAATGCATTTTCCAAGCAAGATCAAATTTCAAGGAATCACTGCCACTGGATTTTTAAGGGCTGAAAGTGTAAGTGAGATCACAAGAGGATTTGACATATTCACAGAAGACAGGTCAATTAACAGCTGTCTATTAAGTATGATCACCTGGATGCAACCTTTGGTTAGGAGTGCTCTTCATCTACAGTTAGAAAGGTGTATCGGTGGAATTGTCTCTGTACAATTAATTACCGTATTGCCAAACTATTTTTTTCTAAAGATCAGTGGTGCCCATGATCACAGAGATACTTGGTCTGAACTTATATCAATGCAGACCAAGGAGCTAAGCACCTTCTCCTTCACACGCTTGCAGACCAGCATTGCATCGCTGTTGCTGAGAGATGTGGGGTACCATCATAGGTGTTTCAACTACAAGAAAACCGTCCACCCCTCAAGAAAATTATTGGCTGAACCTCTGCAATTGGCCATGTATACAGTTTTAGTAATCCAACTAAGGCATAAATACAGATGAAAAATGAAAACCAAAAGATATTTCATATGGAAAACCACTTTGTGAGTTTGCCCATGGGTGAATACACATTGTTTAATAAACTTGCAGCATCAAAGTAGGCGAGAATTTAATTTAGAAAATTATTTACAGCATCTTATATCTGAAGGAAGGATTCTAATGTTACGTTTTGATATAAATACTCTTTCAAACTCCAAAAGTAGTGCATACAGAATGTAGAACATAATCAACATTTAGCTGGGATAAATATATTCAGGATTAATTATTATGACAGTTTTGTTTTAATGCATACTTACCGCAAGTTATAAAGGAAATGGTTGTCTAATTTTCACATTGTTATTATCTTTGGCTTTTCAAAGTAGTAGGCTCAATGTAGCATAAACAGACAGTTTCTTTTTCCAAATTTTATAATAAAAAGCGGGAGCTTTTTCTTACCTACTCAGGTCACATACTGCAGAAATGTCAGAGGAGATACTGCTGTGTTAAGGACATAACAGAAACTGAGCTTTGCAATTATCTAGTCAATGCCGGTTACTGTTCTGGTTTATTTTTATTGTGATACGGACAACTGACTATCATCCAAGTAAGGTCCAGTCTAGCTGAGTGCTAAGGCACTGGGTAAACATAGAAAGATAGCACATGCATACAAGACACTTTTAGGCTCCTATACATCCAGGAATAATGTCTTTGTGTAGGCTCCAAGCCTTGGCTGACCACATATCCTACTTGTATACACCCTGATCTATACAGTGGCAAATTAAAGGAATTGGTGGCTTCATACAAACATAATAAATGACCCTTTTTGTTGGTTTTGCTTCTTTTTGAGCTACCTTTTGGAGGAAATATGAAAATGGCAGTGACTTCTCTCAGGTCTACTACACCAGGGTAATTGCAGACCAAAGCTGACGCTGCTCTGTAACTTCTTCAGTATTTATGTTAGAGAGTACTGCTCTCAACTCACCTCTGAACAAGGGACAGGGACAGAAATCTTATTACAAGAGCAATAAACAACTGGTTTGCAATATAATCTGCTAGAAAGGATATATTTATACTTTAGGCTAGTATGAATTTTGCTATGGTTGCTTTGAAAACATCCCAGGTAACACTGAGAAGGATTTGTTCCACCTCACCTTGCTGTTAAACTGAAAATATAGCAGTCATTCCTATGTGTCCTATTCTTCAAGAAAAATTTCTCTTTGAACAGTAGGCCTTGAAGAAATTTCCGTCTTGTTTTAATATTTTTATTACCTCAAGATCCCTTTTGGAGCTTTTGGAACTGAGTGATACTGAAAATCTGTAGACCTTTAACTTCAAAATAGGCTGCACCACAGAGGCAGCTGGATTTAGTTTAAAACCCACTCTTAAATGTTTCAATTACACTTACTTCTTCTGAGCCCTGACTCTCAAGCATATGGTGATGTCCAGTAGCACCTTATTTCCAAAGCCCCTAATTCTGCAAGCACAGCTCCTATCGGTCTCCTTTTCATGTTTCCTTTCCTCAGCAGCACGCTCTCCTTGCATTTTCAGGCTCAGACAACTGTCAGAAAAAACCACCCTATCAGACAGTGCTTTATAACCAGTGACAGGGTTGCTGCGACTCATGTGACTTATTTTTTAACATGGGTAGAACATGGGCATAAACTGACAATAATGCCATCTTTCAGAAGAGACTTGGAGAGCTAATAGATATTCCTTCACAATTACATTATGGTTTTTTGACCAGAAAGTGAACTGCACTCTGCAAAGCAATGGCTGTGTTTGTTTACAAAGAGTATACTAACGTAAAGTTACTACACTACCCTTAAGGATATCAGAAAACGCTCTTTGAGCATATTGGATTCATTAAAGCTGCTTCTATTTTTAAATCCTAAAGTACGAAAACATCTACCATTGAGTAGCTTCAGTCCAAAGGATTCTGAAAAGCGGAGAAAGCGCTGGACTTGTGGAAAGAATGAAAGAAATGTTGGGAGTGGGTAAAAAGCATGCTAACATGTTCCATTTCCAACCCCCATGGAAAACAAAGACCTCTCTAACTTATTTTTATTTTTTGCTCCAGAGGTGGAGGAAGGGAAAATGGGAAAACAGCTGAAAAAAAAAAAAAGACTTCTAAAAGACAGAAAACTCCAGACCCTTGAGATACTCAGGAACCACTTCCAGTTGTCCTAGGATATTGTATAACTCAGAAAAGGCTTTCTACCATGCTGGGTGGTCAGTTCTGTCCCTATCACTCCTGATGAATCATACTTACTGTAATCACATTCCTCTCTCTCTATTTGTTTTTCCCAAATTCCTTGGAGAGCAAGGGTGCTTCTCTGCGTAAACAGGAGTGGTAGAAGCTTGAGCAGAAACCTGGAAAGAAGGAGCAAGGGGAAGGGAGTGCTGTGCTAGAATTCTGCTCCTTACACCAATAACGAGCAGCTCATTGCTACCCTGTGCTGCTACTCTTGGGGTACATCAAATATCTCATGGAAAACTGGGTGTAGGAACAAGCTATCACATGGTCAAAGCAGAGACACTGGCTGCTACTGTGAAAGAGCCCTGGCATTCTAGAAAATCCCACCCTAGCCTATGTCATGTTCATGCTCTCGTGTAAGGCCTTTGTGCCAAGGATCCTGTACCAGGCTGAACAGAACTCTTGGCAAAATAGCACCCAAACTCTGCATGGCATATTCTTATTTCATCTGATGAGTTAGGTAACTGCAAAATCACATTAGGTCCTACAGACTCTTTTATGCTCCATTTGTATCATGCTGCTTTTTAATCTACCTACAACTATCCAGAATGTTCTCCTGTACAGTATATCTTTTAAGAAGTCGTGCCCTTATTGATTCACCTACTTTGACTGTCTGAATAAAGAATATTCTTAGAGCACAAGAATATGCAGCACAACGTGGCACATAAGTCAGCTATTACAAACATTTGCCCATGACTTAATTGGCAGACTGGTGTGGTTGCTTCTCTTCTATCTTTCCAAAGATAAAGCTCAGCTCAGGAAGAGGGTGATTGGATATGCCATATGCAAAATGTCATCTGCAGAATCAGGGCTGAAAAGATGTGGCTCTTGCCAATGCCAAAACAGAAAAAGATATTTAACTCTTCCCCTCCAAAATTCGTACAAAAGAGGAAAAGGAAATACACATAAAAAGTAAGTCCAGCTCAATGATCAGTCACCATTCCTGCAGTGGTAAACTAGAGAGGCAGCAGGAGGTAATGTGTAGAAAGAACTTCAGAAAGCTTAAGAAATGCAAAGGGTTTGCCAAAACACAGTCAGCAAAAGGAGAAAGTCCAGAAAAATACAGATGACCTGAAGAGAACAGAGCTAAGAGTTACTGCAAAATATCTTGGAAGTCAGTGAAACCCAACGGTCCTTGATAATAAAGAGGGCAACGATGAGTGTCTGGTTAAGGAAACCAGTGACCGAAAGTGCCGCAGGATGCCAGACAGGAATCTGAGTTTATAGTACCACAGGGTCAAGAAACAATTATAGACAGATCATTATATGTAAAGCGCACTGCATATCAGAGTACACTTGTGAGATGAGAGGAATGAATGTGTTTCCAGGTAACAAAAGGATGTGGAAACTATTTTTTGTTAGGCAGGGAAAGTCACATAATCCATGTAAGCACGACAGGGGCGCCCTAGAAAGTATCTGTGACTGAAATGGCTAAATCACCCAGTACTTCCCTGCCCTGACGTGAGGAAAGTTTCTGGATAACGCTCTAATCCTGAGATTTGTTTCAGGGTCTGGGCACCTGCTGGGCATCTGTCTCCTGGCGGGGAAGCAGAGGCAGCTGCTGCCGTCCTCACAAAACTTTAAAGCATCAACATCTTTCAGCGCAAACCCAAATGCTCTCAGGCTAAGTTATGATAGAACAAGTCCCAAAGCCAACTGGCACAACAACATCCTGATGGCAGTTAGGAAGACAGGCAAGCTGAGATATGATCAGCCCTTGCTGAAAACTCAGTTTGAAAGCCCTAGTGCTTATAATGTCAAAGAAAAATATTTTCAAACCTAGCTAATGTCTATTCTATCTGGCGATCACTTATGACAAACAAAATTGGGCAACAAAAATGGTTACATGACAGTGTCTGGACTCTTGTGGAGGGAGTAAAGCTCAGCATGTACTTCAGAAAAGCAATGGATTTTTTTGTTGTTGTTTTAGAAGGGCATGAATAGTAACAGCATCAAGTGCATGAAGGCCTTTCTAGAACCCAGGTTACTGTATGCATTTGTTAATTTTTATATTTTTAGTAAGTATTGCTGTTTGGCCAAGGAACCCCATCCATTTCATTTTGTAAGGTGCTGTAGAAATGCATGCAGCCCAGGAGCGTTACAGTCTGACAGAACATTCATGATTATTCTGCATTTCCTGCTTCATAATACAAGGTATAAAACTTCACACAGAGATTTCTGCATCAAATCTAAAAATCAGGGGAGAGTCTACAACACAGTATCTGGATAGCACATGTTTTTAGGCAGATCGTGATCAGAAGGTATCAAGTCATGGAGAACTGCTTTTCCTCGCTTGAACATAACACAAGCTGCGAGTCTGAGAGGCAGGGAAAGGACAAGGGCAAGGGCAGAGAGAGGGGAAGAGCATGGGAGCAAGTGAAAAAATCCAGCTGTTAGAGAACAAGAGTGTGGATAGTTTACGGGTTCATAATCTCAAAATTATTTTCCTTGCTAAATAAATATCAGCTGTGGTTCAAGATTTGTCAAATACATGTGCTGAAACAAAGAAGTAGCCAGGGAAGCAAGAAGATGCTGGATGCTACAGCAAGAATTAACTAGGCAAAACAGGATGAAATTAAACAGATAAATGAAAGAAGACTGTGAAGCTGCTTAAATCTGTTGCTTTGGACACTTAAAATAGGATTGCATGATGTCTAATACTCCCTGCTGGGAGGGATAAGAATGTGGACTAGGTGACCTAGTAAATCTTTTTCCTATGAAACTCTGCCACAGTTTTTAGGTGATTTTCCTGTCTCAGTTCGGCACTACTCACCCAGCCTGTCACTTTGGGAGTTTGGGAAATACCAGACACCCTTTACCCCGAGAAGCTGACAACTAACAAAGACTTTCCGTGCAAATGACAACCATATTAAAACAAAGCTAACCTTTTTATACAGCATCCTGTTATGGGAACCACTTTTCTAAAGAAAATTTTCCATTAATATTCTCTGTCCATTCAACACATCTTCAGCATATACAATGGAAATATCCCTTATACAGACCAACAATTTTCACAGCAGAAAAAGCCTGTAAGACTGCAGGATGGGCAGCTAGAGGTGCTATTTCTCACCTATTGCTTGCCATCCTTTTCATACACTCCCAAAATACTCAAGAGATTGTGGTGAAATTTTCATCTACAGAAATGACACCTTGAGGTCACTCCAAAGGCGCATTGCATAGGGTGTATTTGCCTGCTTAAACAAACCCTAAGCATTGTGCTCTCATAACAGCAATTGGGTTTCAGGAGGGAACTTGAACAAAATAATGATGATGGACTTGCTTGGTTATCATATGAATAGCTTGCCTTAAAAAAAATAGTAAGACAGATCCTTGGCCCACATTCCAAATACTTGACGAACAGACTCCTGTTGACTTCACTGGGCTTTGGATTATACCCACTGCCATCAAGATGAAAAATTGCAGGCACTTAAAGAAAAGGTTCTGGATGGATTGAAAGACTAGATTTATTATCCCTCTAAGGGCATATCTGGAGGAAATTAGTATGCAATATATCGCTATACACAAGCAACCTCACATTCAAATTCAGGATCTGATATGTTGGTAAAAATATAATTTAATAGAAACCTTCGTAGTTCTTATTAGCTCTGTTTAGTTCTGAAATCAACTACTTTCTGAAGTGAATTTGAACTTTATATTTACATAACAACTGCATGAGCTGATGTTCACTAATAAGCTTCCAGACAGACATAGGATAAAAGACAACTTGCAGTACAGGAGTGAAAGCAAGAACCATGAATAGAATGTGGTCATCAGCAAGATATTTTTTAGTGTCAGTCTTCTGCTGGGCATAAATTTTGATTGATTTGCAAGATGTTGTCAAAAGAGAATTTAGCTGCCAGGAAATTCTTCATAGTACTCTGAAGTACAATATATGCAATGGTTTGTCAAATTACACGTTTGCAGAAAGAGGGGAGTCTGAACCCAGGACATCCCCTACCATCACATTTGACAGGGACACTTGAGGGGGAAAGCAAATGTGAAAGCATGAAGCACTGCTGATCTGCAGAACAAGAAATTATCCATGCTGTAAATAGGCCACTTCATGAAAATGAAGGTATATTATAAAAGTTACTTTCTTTTTGTCATAAAGAAGAAGACGCTGCCCATATAAAAATGAGGAAGTGAGAACTAGTTTCTGTCAAACCTGGCACAGAAGAGGTTGGGTAAGTGAATATATTTGCATGCTCCAAGCCGCTAAAGGAAGCAGCAGAGTAGAAGTTAAAAGTAGTTTCTACAGTCAATGGTGCAAATATGTCTAGGTCTGCTGGACACCAGTAACTATGTGGAAAAAAAATCCCAATATTCAAAACCATATCTTTATCAAAATAACTACTCACTAGCCAAGTTTGCACAGTGAGTTATTTCAGTTGTTTCATGGAGTAGACCAACATCCTTTTTTCCTCTGTAAAGAAATATATTTTCAAGGTAGGCTTACAATGTCCAGTGTGTGACTCTCCATGTCCAGGCCCATAGAGGTGGTAGCACTGATTAGACTAATCCTCCGCCGCTGAAGACACAGGTTTTGACAGGCTCTGGAACAGCCTTTGGGGAAGAGAGGAGTTGGAGCACTGCAGTTTATGCAAAAAGTTTGTTCTTTACTTCTACAAAGGCAAGTCACAGGTGTCATCCTCGCCCTTAGAAAAATTTGAGGAATAAGGCAACTTTGGTGAAGCTAAAAGGAGGTGATGTTAGAAGGTGTTACCACAGCTCTACCATTTCTACCCAGCACATGGGACAGGCTGGCTGTGCAAGGGAACAGGCTGCCTCAAAACTCTGCTTGCTACCAGCCCCTCGGGAGCAGGGCTACACAAATATCTGAATTTTCTCTTTGTTGACTGAGCAACAGGGAGAAATTGTGTTAGGCTGAACCGAATTTTGGGGGTTCTTTAGCTCTTCCTTGTTTTGTTTCTTTTAAACTCTTTTTTTCTTAACCTGTTGATCAGTTTCAAAATGAAAATTTGTGGTTTGTTTTTCAACTTTTCCAGCTCCTCTTTCCCCTTTTTTTTTTTTTTTTTTTGGCTGAAATTACGGCTTGATTTGTCACAAATCATTTCAGTATCTGCCAGATTGCATTTTGGATGAACTGACTATTCAAAAGCATTGCTCAATTCCACCCAGCGGGAATAATTCATCCCCAAGCTTCCCAGAAAGGACGCCACTTCACACTCACAGCTTGGAGAAGTCAGAAAATGAGACCGTTCTCCCAATGCTGAGAGGCTGATGGGTTTTAAAAATTACAGCTGGGAAAATTCTATACTTTATGGAAGTCCATACCAGGAATAATTTCTTGAAAAGTTTCTTATACAGTTATAGACTTCACATTTATGAAAAATAGTTTTAGATCACTTCATATATTGTTCAATGATGCATAACAACCATTAACAACTTAAAAGAACAATTTCTCCTGTTGTCAGACATAGTCATCGTTTACGAATATGCAAAGTAAGCATAATATTTTGCATATTTTGCCAAAAAATATATAAATATAAATTTTTGTTCTTTACTCTCTGGTTCCTGCTGCTCTGGTCTGAATCTAAGGATATTCATTATTTATGTGACTGATGCCTATTTGATAAACGTGAAAGATCTTTTCCTCCAAAATGCAGAACTGTTCGTATTTCACCACCAAGCAAGGAAATACAACCAGGTGCTCATTCACACCACAGATCTGTATTTACTCTGGTCATTTCTCAGACCAAAGGTTTTTTTAATCCTGTCTATTTGTTTTTCCTATGAATGTACCCTTTTGCATTCCTTAAAATCAAACATTCTACCCCATTTTGGTCATCATACTGTGTGGCCTGATAGTTTGAAGTCTTTATAACATCTTCCAGTGGATAACAAATGCAGATGAAAGCAGAAGGGGACATTGGAAGCCAAGCCTTCACAGTTCATGCACGTATTTCTTACTCTAAGAGGCATTGCCCTTCATAAGAAGTGCTACACTACCATCACTGCTAAGTGAAGAAATTTTAGAGTTGGCCAGATGGTTTTCAATCCCTATGTTTGCAAAAACTAATATTTATATAAGAAGACATTACAGGGGAGTCTCACTGAGAGAGCAGCTGTAAATTATTCAGGCACTCATCTGGAGGAGACATCTCCATTCTTAGCACATGTTTATAATTGAAACATGGTCCAGCTTTTCCAAACCTCCACCGAATGACTCACAAGGACAGTTCCACGCTTGGTGCATGCCACGCTGTCCCACAGCTAACGTTCTTTGACTTGGAGTCATTTGCATCCACCCAGCACTGGGACATTTTAAAATCAGCCCTCCTTTTTCTGGTCAAGCCTTCAAAGCCCCCTGGCTCTGCCGTTGTGCTGTACACATCTTGCATTTGCATCTGGTATCTTGCATATTGCGTGTTCTGGGAGGCTGACCTGAAGACAAAGCAATGCAGAGGGTTGGAGGCCAAACTATGCATATCTATCTCCTGTTCCATCCCATCCACTCCGCTGGCATTTTTGAGGCAGCATGTAAGACACCCTGATGAGCAGTTTTGTAGTGTTGAATGCAAACAGAGTTTTGGTGATGCGCTGACTTCAGAGCATAGGAAGTAAGGACATATGAGGTGGAAAGGAAGAGACTGTTAAGGGAACTGAAGCTCTTACAACAGCTCTTTGGTGAGACTTGGTCAACTTTTGTGAAATTAAGGAAGGAAGGGTGCAGATGGTTGGACTGGTGGCCCAGTGAAGAATTCACTCTGAGATGCTACATTTAATGGTAGGAATAAAATGAGGAATGTATTCCACTGCTCCTCTGAACTATAAAGGCCACTTGTGAACAATGTGCACAACTTTCCATATTGGATTTAATTGTGATTAGCATGTGTATTAAGTGGTAGGTCCAATGTTATAAAACTTTTATCATGCTTCATGTGGGGGTTTTATTGTACTGTGCATGGGGATTTTAATACTGTGCACATTTGGAGATTAAAATAAAGCATCTAAAGGTTCAGTGAATGCAGACATTTTAATGAATTGTTTAATAAATTAGTGAAGTGAAGGTGGGCATTTTAATGAATCGCTCAAGACTGGAACCCATGAATGCAAAGACATTTTCATGAATTTTTCATAAATAACAATTAGGACACCAAATTAAATGCTGTGAACAGTAGAAAAGGATTAAACACATAACTGTGACCAGTAAAAGGTATTATTAAACATGCACAATCATGTGCCAAGTTAAGACCTTAAACACAAATTAAACAGGAGAGGTTTATATAGGCTGTTTTATGGTGCCCTGTCATGGTATCCACCATGCTTTCCAGGGAGCCTCTTTACCCTTTCATTATCTTCCTCAGCTGTGTCTGTCTGACCATGCCTTTGCCTTTCTCTCTTTTTTTTCCCTCTCTCTTTCCTTCATTCCCTTCTTCCAAATCTTTATTGTTCCCTCAGAGTGGGCATAGCATTTTTTTCTAAAGGCAGTGCCACTGGAAGAGGCTGATGACTGCAGGGATGCTCCAGTAGGCTGTCCCTGCTTTGGAGAGTGAAAGACGTTAGGTGTGTCCTCCAACAACAAAAACATCTATCGAATACATACTGGTCCCACTGAGAAACCATGTAGTGATCTCATTTGCCAGAACAGTGTTTTCAGAGCTGGGAATGGGGTGAAAGAGAATCACAGGCACTATGGAAAGTGCCAAGTGAACTGCATTGCCATGCAATCTGTGCATCAAATTAAAGCATATTCTTTGGCTTGTTTTTCTAAAAAGAAAACACTTATGGATCGATGTAGTGGGTGCTGCAAAATAGCTAGAATTCTGTAGTAACCAAAATGTCTTTCTCTGCTGGAAACATTTGTGTTGTGTGACTTGGCTGGTTTACCATATCATACTTCATGTTGGTTGAAGGCTCAGAACAATTTTTTTTTTTTTTTCCCTGTAGCTACTGCAACAGGGAAAAGTATAATTCCTTTAAACTTAATCCACACAATGCCACCATTTTGGTGCAGGGTGATTTGGGGCTTTTGGAGGTAGGAAGAGGAAGGAGGTAGAAGAGCAAATGTCAAAGTACGGGGGGCAGTAAGCAGGGGGCAGCAAGTGACACTGATGTAGGGTATGGATGTAGCAATACAAAGAAAAGGACCGGGAAGCCTGTGCATCTCGAGTACAGCTCCTGGGTATATGCCAGGAATATGCAGATAAAAGGGTCTGCTTCCTCTCAGTTTGAGGCAATAGAAAGCACATTAATTTCTCACATATACTAAGCAATGGAGTTGACCCACTTTTCTACCCAGCACTTCTCTCCATGCAGCCTCTATTTTATGAAAAAAATATTGGGGAGAGAAAGGCAAAAAGATGAACAGAAGCAAAGCAGCACATCCTGCAATGGCAGACACCTGATAGCAGAGCAGTAGGGTGTTAATGTTTCCCCACTTACACTAGCTCCTGTGGGTGACTCTCCACCCAGGCAGTTACCCTTGCAGCTCAGGCAAGACCTCCTGGCTGTGATCCCCTGAACTTGAAGTGCTCCAGTCAGATCCTGGATTTCAGTGACAAACTCCATCCCATTTCATGGGTGGCAATGACAGAGGTGTGCATGGGGTCGACCAAATGCAATACCTCAGCAACAGGCTCTCACACAAGTATAGAGTCCATCTCCTTATAGCAGATATTCATTTAGTGAAGTCTCCCGTAAAACATGTTGCTTCCCTCCCCACATCTATATGCATTTAGACTGCCTTATTGTGGCATGGTCTTGACCTCAATTTTGTCCAGAAAGCTACCTAGAAAGATGAGCACTGACATGATTGCTTGTGAGAGCTGAAGTCCACAGCCTCAGGCATAAGCTGAGGCATGGGATCCGATTCAGGTACCTGAACTCATGCAGAATAGACTCTGGCTGTAAAGTAGCATTGAATAGCACAGTTTGGTCTAGCCAGCATGACCCGGCAGTAGGAGGGGACCACAGTAGAGGACTTCGCACACGCACAGTCACCCTTTACAAATAAACTTCACTGTCGTGGAAAACATCACCTCTCACTGAAAGCTACTTTCACCACGGGTTTATTATTGTGCATGAAAACAATGGATTGGCAAGAAGAATATTGCTTGAGACCACTAGGTCTATTAACGTAGAAAGAGTACAAGCCAACCAGAAAAAAAACCAAACCAAGTGGAGACAAGCCTTCAGCTGACACAAGCTGACAACTCATCAAATTATTTCAGTCTGCCATTATTGCACCCACATGGCAAGTATGCCTGTGCTCACCTTTTAGAAAAATTGTGTCTATGACTTTTCACCTTGTCTTTCTATCATGGCTGCAAGGAGTCAGTGCAAATTAGGCACTCCGAAGCAGATGCTACATTCATAGTCTCAAACATCATACAAGTGTTTTTCAAAGCATTTCTCTCAGGTCTCTTATTACAGGTGCTTTGTTACACTCCATTTGGAAATCACAGTTTTTCAGTTTCTCATTTACTTGTTACAGTTTTTGCCTTGTTGCAAGAAAAGTCAACTTCTTATTAAAAACCTGGAATTAATATACTTTTTCCTTAGTACTTCTTCAAACCTAAGAGCCAGCAGGTCTATAAACAAAGCTCTATTTTTAAGTGCTTAATTACCACACACACATTTTCCCATTTTCACTGCAACTGAGAGGCTAGAAAGGGATTTTTCTATAAATCTGAACCTAAATGTAATGACTACTGTGTTACAAAGAGATGTCAAGGGACCTCCTGTTCCCCTCAAAGTTTGCCCTAGGGATAACCTTTTGCACGTAGACAACAGATGCAAAACAAAAATTGGAAAAAAGCAGCACCACCCTCCAAATATATAGAATTTTCTTAAAGTTGTCGAAATAAAGGACAATACATATCTGGTTTAAGTGAAAACAAAATAGAGTGAGCATGATCTTTCTAGCAATGGTAAAAGGCTCTGGGTCAAACTCTGTTACTTAACCTCTAATGACAGCTCCATCTTAATACTACGCTGATCTGAAATTTTTATTCATGCTGCAAAGTCCCAGAGTTTTAGACATATAATTAAAATCCCTTCCACCAGACTGATGAGCTATTACCATGGCTCACATTCCTGCCTCTGTCTCAACTGTTACCTTGTCTGGCCTCCATGTCATAATTTATTCTTTCTTCACATCATTACTGCTTTGCTGTAACAACACCAAGAAGAAGTGAGAGGTAATCCCTGAACCTTTTATTGTTACCTCTCCTTCAAGTACTAAGCATTTTCTTTGGAAGACAACAGGAGGAGCTATTACTATTTATTTGATCTGGAAACCTAAAGAAGTTAGTTCGCTCCACCTCTGAGTCTGAGATTGGAAGTATCCCAGTGGAAGTCTACCATGTCCACATAAAACCAGCATGCTATACAAGTCCTGATTAGCTGAATCTTCACTCCTCCCCAGTAATTCATTGTATTTTAATGAAATACATTTGTTCTCCAAAAAGAGGTTAATTAGTAGGAGAAATGAAACCTATCTGGAGAGAGGAAAGGAGAGGTCATGAAGCCAAAGGAAAAACGATGCATACACCCAGAAAAGCGCATATGAATAGCAATGTAGCTAACTTCACATCATCACCAACTATCATCAAGGACCTTCATATCATCACTAACTGCACAACAGCTGTTCTCACACGTAAACACAGGATTTCTCAGAGATAGCACTGAACAGGACACACTTGCTCTATCAGAGTCCCTCCAAAGTATAAGTACAGCGCTGAGATCGCAGGATCTGGTCAACTTCTCTCTTAGCAATGCAGCAGCTTCTCCTCTCTGGGAGCCAAACCTCATTTCTTTCACAGCACATAGCAAGTCCAGTCACATGACTTTTAGTGAGATTTAGGATTCAAAGTGATTACCTCCCTTTCTAGCATAGGAGGGAGGTGCTGCTGAAACCGTCATCTGGTGTCGTAGCACCAAGGGATCCATTCCTGGGAACACAAGGGGCTCCACACTTCAACTCAGCAGACTTAATTGCATTGGACTATCCACAGGAATTTATGAACTTAAGCAGCTTCATCTCCCCTTGGTTATGTTTCCTCTAACTTACCTTTCCAATTTTTGTCTTATAAATGTCATCATATGTCTAACAGTGATTTTCCCATGTTCTTTTTTGTTGTGGGACATTTTCTTTTGCTGAAAGGATTTTATTTTTGTGTGTGTGTGAGGTTGTGCTAGTTTTAACATAAGTTTAACAGAAAATTATTTGGACATTGTTTTTTCCATCTCCAGGATGATGTTTCTATCAAAATGGGAGAGGGAATGAGCAAGTCCATAGAAACGCCGACAGCGAGGGCACAGACTCTGCTTCTGGGAGAACAATATTCAAGTCTGTCCTCTGATTGGGATTAAAGATTTGATCTCAGACCTTCTATATCACAATGTATGACACCTACAGAGTAATGCTAACACCTAGTACAGTGCTATTCAGACCATCTTTCTGGATATTTTTTTTTCAGCAAAAAGTAAAGGAAGAGTAAAGAGTAAAAAGTAGAGTAAAGAAATCCTAGGGCTGCAGAATCTGACTTGAGTCCAGTGGTTATAAATTTTAAGGGTGCTGAAGACCCAGCATGGCATTTATCTCCCCTAACTCTAGACATAAACCAAAAATACCTACATCTGAGGTAGCTGACTAGAAACCTTTTATAGTCACCTGAGAGGAACAGGTATTTCAAGGGTGCAATATATCACTATAATGATAATAATACCGTGAATTACACTGACTGTGGAAACTGTCTTTCACCTGGAATACTTTCCTTTTATTCTGTTGCATATTATGCTGCTTTTTGTCCTTTTATTTCCTCTCTTTTCCTCCAGAGATTCCTTCTTCCTTTAAATCTTTTTCCAATTAGCTTTTTTCATTACCGGGTAGTAGTCTTAAGGTATTTCTCCAAGTTCAGTGAGTTCATCTTTGTTGGAGTCCAATTTGTAATGCAATTCACTTTCCAGCTTTTTCAAGAATGCTTCTGCTACTTCTGGCTCTTCACATTTCCTTGTGATGTTTCCTGCTCTAACAATTAATGTGGCAGGCAACGGAGGGCCATGGTAACTCAGGGGGCTTTTTTCTTCCCCTGTAGAAAGAGGAGTGTCATATAAGGTAGTTTTTCTTCTCTGCTATTTCTCTGGTTACACTTCATCCTCTCTGCATTATTGGTTGCTTGTTGATTTGACTTGTCTACTGCTATTTTATGAAATAAAATATTTTGCTGAAATATTCAAAACTTTGCAGTTAAGGAGCTGGAATTGCTGTGGATTTTGGCACTGGGCATCCATGGGTGCTTCCAGTTTAGTGATTTCAAGAATCATTTAAATTTAGCACGGTTTATAGCTTTTTACATAAAAATTTCAGCATAGATTCCAAATAATCTGCTCTTCTTCCCCTGTCAGAAATGCAAAAGTTAATCCTCCAAAGTTCTATGGATTTGTTGTGGTTTAACCTGGCAGGCAGCTAAACACCACACAGGCATTTTCTCACCACGCTCCGCAGCGGGATGGGAGAGAGAGAATAGGAAAAAAGGTAAAAACGGTGGGTTGAGATAAAGACAGTTTAATAAAACAGCAGAGGGAAAAAAATTGTAAAAGAAAGAAAAGAAGTGATGCGCAATTCTTCACCATCTGCTCACCAATGCCCATCCCATCCCCAAGCAGCGATCGCTCTCCCCTGGCCGACTCCCCCCAGTTTATATACTGAGCATGATGTCATATGGTATGGCAGTTGGGGTCATCTGTCCTGGCTGTGCCCCCTCCCAGCTTCTGGTGCCCCTGGCAGAGCATGGGAAGCTGAAAAGTCCTCAAATAATATAAACACTGCTTAGCAACAACTAAAACATCAGTGTGTTATCAACATTATTCTCACACTAAATCCAAACCACAGCACTATGCCAGCTACTAGGAAGAAAATTAACTCTATCCCAGCTGAAACCAGGACAGCATTCCTGATTTTATTTCTTTTGTTACTTTTATGAGGTGTTTTAGTTCACTACTGCTTTATCTGCTCCCTATGAAATTTTAAACTCAGTTACCATTACTTCTGAGTTAAGGCCAGTCATAGCAGTCTTTCTGTCAATCAGAAACATCCAGAGAGATTAGAAATCACTTACAAATCCATAAGGAAGTTAGCCCTGGCTCCTCCCTCCTTCACCCAAGTGTCTGTGGTAGAGCAACGTTTCCTCTAAATTTTTCTCCTTATCTAGGCGACCGGCAGTTCAGGGATTTCTGAGCCAGAGGTGGTGGGAGGGGTTTTTTAACAGCCCTTGGCGGATTGTTATTTCCAAGGGTTTTACCAATGACAAAAAACTATTGGGCTACATGACATCTGCAACGTTTTCCACAAAGACTCTAGCTCTATGAGTAAGTATTGCCACTAGTATGCTTTCACCCTGCCAACTGATGTTTTGACTTGATCTGTCCCCTGTTTTTCTATTGAGACACTGTAAATAATCTTTTCCTAATCATATCCTCTGAGCTATTTATGCCTTCTTAGACTTTTTACACGTGTGCTAATAGCGTACATGCTATTTCTCTCCTTCAGGCTGAAAAGCTCATTCAGTGCTCCTGAGGAAGTGTCTCCATTTCTTTGTCAATATTTTTGTCCATATCCTTGTCACTTTTCCCTCTTCTAGTTTTACTGTTTTGATGTGGAAAACCCAAACTGCACATAATATTCAAGGGAAAAGGAGTACCTGTAGCCTTTCCAGGTTTATTGCCAAAAAACTATGAAAACTGTGAAGCAGGAATTTGTACACCGGGCTGGGCATTTTGCAATGATTGCCTGGACTATTAGGCTAACATGCAAACCATGGCAGAAAGATCACTACCAACCAGTCAGGTTTTCAGCAGTACTGTCCCAGGGAGTATGTCCAAGGGAGGAATGGTCTGAGCAAGGTTAGTGAATGGAGATGTTGGTGCAATCTAGGCAAAAGATCCAAAATGGCCTTGCACAGAAGAAAGAAATAGCCTGTCAAAGGCAGTTGTCCCTACATGCACTAAAACAGTTCTTGTCACTGGGGGAAGTGTTTATCCAAAATATATATATATACCCACGCTTTATATAAGCACGACTCTTATTTCAGAAGTCCAAGCAGCTAAGGAAGATATTTCCTACATTTTTTTCCCCTCGGGACCAGCAAAACATCTGCTGGGCTCTTATGCTTTGCTGGGTCTGTCCCTTGCAGCTCTGCCCTCATCCCTGTGGACCTGTAAGAACACACGTCCCGACAGACACACATGCTCCCTGTCATGAGGAATCCTGCAGCAAGGGCCTCCCAAGGGGAGCGGAGGAAGAACAGGGTCCGTGGGGCCACCAAGCCACATTGCACAGGCGTGCCAGAGGACCGAGGGCAATCTGCCGCCGGCAGCAGCCCCATGCTTTCAGGCAAAGCCAGAGCCCGCGTCCAGGCAGGCAGCATGGTAGCTCTGTCCTGTGGATAGCAGGTCATGGTATGTGCTTACCAGCACTACTGTGAATTTTCTTTGTCTTTCTTCCCTCTCTTCCTTCTCCTTTAAACAGCCAGGAGAATTTACAGCTTTAGAAATTACAGCTTTAGAAATTTAAATCTATTTTTAGGGCTATAAATTTAAATCCTCCATGTTCAAAAAATTATTCTTGCATCACCAACAGAACTTTTCAAGGCAAAACTGCAGATACATTGCATTTGCTGTTCCACTGTGGTAAATATATACTTATTTTTGTTGTTGCGCGAACGCCATCCATTGTACAGGGTGTATATTCTGGTGGAGTTGAAATCATTTTCAGGAGTTTACCCTTTTCCATTTCTGTTGCCTGACATTTTAAACTCACAGGACCCAACCTGGATTTGTCATAGGACTGCCTGACATTTCTGTGCTGAAATGGTATTAGCCTTCCTGGAGGCAAATGAGCATCAGGCCCCAAATATAAGTATGCCTGTGAGCATACGGGTGGATTCTCAGGTGCCTTATGGAGGTCGAACCATTTTCATCCATTTTGTTCATGCTTTCAATATTATGACAGACTATTACTGTTTGGTGTAAGCTTTAACTGAACCCAAACCAAAACTGTTAGTAGATGCTGGGCCACAGTTACACAGTTGCTTACCCAATTTGCCACTATGGGACAGACCGTACTAAAAAGCCTTTGCCTTTAAAGAAGAAATTCCATATACTGTTAGAGATGGGAATAAATATAGCTAGGTGGAAAAGCGACCAAAAAAGATGGATGGGCCACTAATCCCATGCAAGTGAAGACAGCATGTTCATGTATTATTTTTGAGCATAATAATAGCTGGCATGTTTCCACGTACACCTGCAAGTGTGTGATTCATATGTGAGTTTTTATACGCTCTTATATTATTGTCCAAAAAGAACATATGGACAGTAAAATACATGCTGTTGTGCAGCAGCAATTTTGGAGGACAAATAATACCAGGACAACAATACGGGGCAGCCCTGGGGAAATCTGTGGCCTCGATGTCAATGCCGTCAAAAGCAGCCGGTGCAGCTGGGTCAGGGTAATCCATCCCCTCTGGCTTCAGGATGATGCAGCTGCTGTGCGAGGTGCAGACCATAATAGTCTCCCTGATGAGGCTGGGAGGTGAAGGGGATGTTAAACCGTCAAGGGACAGCCTCACTCCTGGCCCCTGAGCATACAGCTTTGTCCAGCAAAGCCTTACCAGCTCTGAAGGCGACCCTAATGCTTCCCGGAGTCTCACCCCAGGCGACTGCTGCTGTGCCTCTCATGGGCTGGTGGGGAAGATGTTGTCTTCTGCAGCACTTCTGCCAAAGGGGATTTTGCCTGATTGGATTAAAGGCATTTAGCTTTCATTTTCCACCACTGCCAGCCTTTCATCCAGCGTAGAGGAATGGGAGGGGAAGTCAGTCTTTCAGCAGCAAGGAAAAAGGAGTACCTGTGGGGCTTAGCAGTGGGCATGAACAGCAAGCCTGAAGAGTGGATCTGAAGCAGTATTATTTGTCTTTCCCATACAAGGTTCAATAGAAGGGACTTAATTTTGCAGGTTTTTTAATACCGTCGTTTTAAGCCAAATCCTAATGTCCTCAAAGTTGAACTGCCTCCTCAGCTACATCAGATTTATGCTGGCATAAAGCTCTCTTGGTTTCAGGGGAGCTAATCTCAGTTTACTTAGAGTGCTGTAAATCAAAGAGAATATGGAAAAAGAACAGCTCAAAGTCAGGTTAATGGGAACGTGACCTGAGCGGGGGCCAAGTACAGTGGCCATTAGTGTGCAATGAAAAAAGGACCTTCATCTTCAGAAAC
Organism: Egretta garzetta; assembly: GCF_000687185.1. NCBI lineage: Eukaryota > Metazoa > Chordata > Aves > Pelecaniformes > Ardeidae > Egretta > Egretta garzetta. Next base: position 2,783,711 of record NW_009258284.1, read on the forward strand.
AGTTGCCAAAAGCCTACGCCTTTTTCCTTCACAGTCTTTGACCTCACCAGAGTGCCTTAATTTATGTTTCTGTCCATTTCCACTCTGCTGCTAATTTTAACCTGTCTTTCCATGTCTCTCTGTATATGAGATTACTATATGATCTTTCTCCTTTTTCTTCCCCCTCTGTCCTCCCTGTCCTAGAGATAGATATCCTACAGGAGATCCCAGAGGTAGATATCCTACAGGAGATCCCAGTTACAGTATTCTTCCATGTGGTCCCATCCTGAAAAGTCGTTTGGAATGACTGTTCTGTGGTTATTCTTCCCTTGAGGATGCTAGAAGAACACTGTCTTGATGTTGGAGAAAGAGTGACACATCCTAGCAGACAAGGGTGATCTCTGATGCAACGTGGAGGGAATTACAGATGGAGGATCATAGCCATAAAGTTTTAAAGATGAAGCTACAACTGGGTAACCTGACTGAGTCAATCACTGAAAAGTTTTTATACCTGTTTAAATTTTGATAAAGAAGAATAGTTTCAAAGGATTTTACATTGGAGATTTTAAACCCACAAAATAAAAGCCCACAAAATCCATTTCCTTGAAATGAAGTGTGATTTTGCTGAAATGTCACATTTTCCTCTCACAAGAGAAGCACCATTTTCACAAATCAGAGAATTTTCAAAATCATTTTCTCAGCTATAGTTGGAGATTAAGCAATAAAATATAGTTTTGGTAAGGAAACAAGAACTTTTTTCTAGAAGTCTAGTGAAAAAAAGTTGTATCTTTAATATTTTGTTACTGGAGAAGTGAGCTGTGGTTATGGCTCAGCAGACCCTGGAAAATTTTCAGCACAAATTATGCCAGAAATATCACATGGAGGAAAATCCTTCATTCCCCCTATACTCCCCCCTTCTATTGAGAGCTGTAATTACAAGCTTCTTATTGGGTAATATTATAGAGACACCTACTTGCCCTGCTGTACTTCAGGGTTTGTCAATGCTTCCATTATAAACCTGTCTTTTTAGGGGTTCACATGACTGTAAAATTTTGCTCTGGACTGAAACTTGGCATAAGATCACAGTAAAAAAGCATAGGTTTTTCCCGTAATTAGTTTTTCTTCAAATCTGATCACTGGAAAAAAAAAAAAAAGACTATAAAAATTAAAAATTAAAAGAAAAGCTATTTCAAAACATACAGTCTTCATATGTTTTATTTGCTTTACATTACTGTAAAAAAAAAAAAAAAAAGGAAAGAAAAAGAAAACTAACAAATAGGTTAACATTCCAGATCCAGTTCAGCACTTAAAGAGCAAAGACATTCAACATTAAAGCTGGAATTGCAGTGGTCTCTTAACAGTGGGTGATCTGTCATTCCATATGGGCTGGCTACAAAGGTGTGAGTTAAGTATGGAGTTACAGTCTTAATTCTGAATTTCTTTACCATGGTGAGTTTAAGACAGATGCTTAATGCTCTTTGAATGTAGTGGTTTATATACTTTTACTTTGAATGTAGTTTTTGGACATCATGCCCAGAACTGTTTTGAAAGTCTTTCCCCAGAGGTAGGAAAACGAAAGTATGTTGTCATTTCCCACTGCTCCCTCAAAGGAGGGGTTTTGTTTGCTGTTCTGGATTACTGTTCTGTTTTTTTCCCCCACAGTCCAATCCTGTGAACAGCCCCATTAATGCACATACAAGCTTATTTTTTCTCTGCTGGTGAAGACACGAGGCATCTGTATTACCTTCTGTAATCCAATGAGATATTAAAAAATGATATGATACTTCATATATTTTTTTCTTGTATGCTGCATGGATGTTTTGAAAATTTTCCTAAAGGTATTTTGGAACCTGTGGCAAAAAAAAAAAAAGAAAGAAAGAAAGAAAAAGTTTTTTTTTTCCTCCTGTTGGCTCTCAGAGAATGATTTTATAAGTGGTTTCAAAATAAACCACATTTTGCTGAATCAATAGCTTTCATGTGTATGGTAAAACCATCATTAAAGGCATGCTTCAACCATGAGTATCATGTAGCTGGTTGGAAAGATTTCTGTGATTTTAATTAACTCTTCCTAATATTGTTGAAAGGTATATCAAGCAGTATTTATATTATATGCAAAAGGTGGACTGTAGTATTTTCTGTTTCACCGCTGATTGGTTTCTTACAGTAAACTGAAAGCTCACCTAAAGTATACACACTAACAGGGAATGTTTATGGTCATAGCTACTTTAATGAAGGAAAATATCTGCCTTCTTCACATAAGAACTGTCATAAGGACAATTAATTCAGAGTCTAATCCAAAACGTGCTAAAGTCAATCAGGGCACTGATATAAAGTCTACGAGGACAACAGCAGAACATGCAGCCCCCCGCTACCAGAGGTAGCAGTATATGATAAAATCTAAGGATCAAAATAGCAGAAATAATGTCAACTTCTGGCATCTCTGAAGCTAGCTCTCCTTAACCCTTCCCTACCCACCATACAGATCTTTGCACAGTCAAGGCCTGAGTGATTTTCAGTGTTTCGCCTTGGGTCTCACTGACATGGTTATATTCACTTGTAGCAAGTCTTTCTGAAAGAGCTAGCACCTACTTCTCCTCCTGTTACTTGAGTTCAGTTGTAATAGTTTTGGCTGCAGATAATTTTTTCACATTTTTTTTTCTGCTGCACATCTTTTTTTTTTTTTTTTTTTTAAATTCCTTTTTCTAGGCTGAAATTTTCCAGCTGCTTTCAAGTCCAGAGGGTAAATATTGGAACATTTGAGTAAAATCCCTTTAACCACTTTTACATCATTGACAAAGTCTGCTGAAGCCAATGGAAAGATGCCCACTGACTTCAATATTCTTTGGATCACACACTTGCTGTGTGAAATAGAGGTTCTTTTCCTTTTGCTGTTCAAACTCAGATATTCTTCACCATCATGGGCTATAAATTATCCAGGAGGATTTTTTGCTAGCACAGAATTTATGATCACCACAGGCAGGAGCTTTTCCCAATAGCTACACTTCTGGACCTACTTTACTTTCTTCCTCTCTAACACCAATGCTGTTTATACATCTATATATGTCTTGTATATCTTATACATTTAAGAACCAAGGTAGAGAATCTAAAGATGTGTGATTCTGTCAGGCAGGCACCACCTTTGCTGTAAAACAAAGAACATTGTTTTGCAATCAGCGGTTCATGTGTAATACGACTATAAAAATGTTGGTCAACTGAGAGGTCATGCAGAATGACCTTATATCGATGGGCATCTCGGTTGGTTGCAGGAAGGGGAGAAGTTAGGACTACAAAGAGAAGAGGACTTGGGGTAGTTGCGCATGATTCTTCAGCTGAGAGCACAGTAAAGACCCTGGAGGAAAATTATGTGTGAGTAGCTACTAAAATATACAGGTGAAGACAAAGGACATGAGGGAATTCAGAGAACTAGCCCGAGATACCATGCACAACAGGTAAGGGTTGGTGAAAGCTTTTCAGCATTTCATTCACTGCAAAAACGGTGCGTTGACCCAGTAAATAGTTGAATTTGAACTGAATTCTCTGAGTAGTTCTGATGCTTTAAAAGTACATATATGTTTGCAAGACTAGATACAATCAAAGAGGAGGAGAAGGAAAAAGCAGGGGATTTACTTTTGGATCCACACTTTGCCTTAGGAGAATGGATACAAACTTGTATCACCAGAGGGTAGATTTTTCTTCCATAGATTGCCCTTCTTAGGACAATTCAATAAATCTGGCAGAATACTGGTAAAGAGCAAATGAGAATGATTGTATAGACTAGGTGTTAACACACCCCAAAGAGAGCTCTAGCCCATAATCCAGAAAAATATCTTATAATTTAATGCTAAATGGAAGTCTGTCACTAGAGAACGCTTTCTAGTACCATCAGAGATACTCTTCCAAGCTGCAAATTCCATCAGACAAAAGGTCGATCCCCTGGCTTTGGGGCAGGGGAAGTACCCACTCAGGCTTTTTAAGGACCGCACATCATCTTGCTTATGTTTCTTAGCTATGCCCAAGAGGCAACTGAAACTTTTTCTTTCAGACTGAGCTGAAAATGTAAGGTAAAAGCTCTCCTGTTTTACACACAAAAAAAAAAAAGAAAAGAAACTCTCATTTGAATCCTACACATCTTTTAAAATTATTTTTGGTCAGTCTAATTACTATTTGTCCTTGTTCTGAAGAGCAAGGTTATGGTAGGGGCTTTCTCACAGACATGGATATTTAACAGGTCGCCTGTTAAAATGCTAAACAGGTGCCTGTTAAAAATGCAGTGCTGCATTTAAAAAAAGTCAGGCACATTGTCTGAAATACAAGGCTGAGACTCACAGAGTCATAAAGAATAGTGTAGGTCATCTTCTCCAACCTCCCTGCTCACAGCAGGCTGATTTGTTGGGGTCTGTCTCAGGTTTTCACCTTGCAACACAAGTTTCACTAAGCCCAGTCATGTCCAGAACTGCATTGGGCTAATCGGAAGGAAAGCTGTAATTAAAAGACAGGTTTATTTAGATCCCGATGAAGAATTGCTGAATGCACAAGGTAAGTGGAAAACTGCAGAATCTTCATTCTGTAATTTGTTGCATTTCTTTCTGTCATGGTTTAACCCCGGCTGGCAACTCAGCACCACGCAGCCACTCGCTCACTCCCCCCACAGTGGGGTGGGGGAGAGAATCACAAGAGTAAAAGTGAGAAAACTTGTGGGTTGAGGTAAAGACAGTTTAATAGGGAAAGCAAAAGCTGCGCACGCAAGCAAAGCAAAGCAAGGAATTCAGTCACCACTTCCCATGGGCAGGCGGGTGTTCAGCCATCTCCAGGAAAGCAGGGCTCCATCACACCTAACAGTTACTTGGGAAGACAAACAGCATCGCTCCAAACATCCCCCCTTTCCTTCTTCCTCCAGCTTACATACTGAGCAGGACATCATATGGTCTGTAATAGCCGTTTGGCCAGTTGGGGTCAGCTGTCCTGGCCATGTCCCCTCCCAGCTTCTTGTGCCCCTGGCAGAGCTGAGAAGTCCTTGGCCGGTCTAAGCACTACCCAGCAACAACTAAAAAATCAGTGAGTTATCAACATTCTTCTGGTACTTAATCCAAAACACAGCACCATACCAGCTACTAGGAAGAAAATTAACTCTGTTCCAGCTGAAACCAGAACGCTTTCATTTAAACTATGCTAGATAGCACACATCATTGTTGTGGAAGAAGAAAAGGGGAGTATTTCCCATATTTCCCATGATTCATGCCCAGAGCACTCAGATGCTTTCAGCTATCTGCCAGTGTAGTCATGGGAGTGTTTGTGGCATACCAACTGCAGTTATTTTAGGCATTGTAGTAAGGGTTCCTAATGACAGGCTGCAAAATGTTTGTATCTCCTGAGCCAACCCACGTCTAATTTGCTGGGAAATTTCTTGATTCACCTGCTGAGTAGAACAAAAGAAGAAGAAAAAAGCATTAAAAAAAAAAAGCGAACAAGACATTTTATATGAAGCATTTTGTTTTCTTTTTATGCTGCTTTTCAAACTAGAGAGAAAAGATAACTTCTTTTAGAAATGCTTTCTCACAATCAGATTTCGTTTCAAGAGTTAAGACCCCAATAGGAAAATATTTGTAACAAAAAGACAAGATAAAGAAGTGAAAGACCCTGAAAGCAAAGGAATAAAAAGTGATAGTATATATTCTCTTAAGCAGGTGTTAGGCAGAGATAAGAGAGGAAGACAGGAATAAAATTGAAATAAAAGAGTTCCTGTATCTGTGATTGCAAGTGGTTGAGAGATTAGACAACATTTAAATCATTTTCAGTCTGACACATCTGAAATGCCACATGTGAAGGGAATTTTGGGGTGGGGCGATGACCAAAATGTTAGCGTTGCAGGTTGTGGAGGCCTTGTTTTATTTCAGACATTAGAACGCTTCTGCCAGATGTTGAGCCTGCCTGAGGTCTCCGTAGCACAGGAGAGTGAAGCTTTCCCTTCAGCTGGTGTAGCCGCACCGCAGCCAGAACAACCTCAAAGCACCTACACTACTGTAGAGCAGATGAGGATCTGGCCTTCTCTTGTTGTGAATGATTCATCCTAATTGAAAGCTTTTCCCAAAATATAAGACTAAGACTGAAAAAGAGTGAGAGGAAAGGAAGGAAGGAATTTGTGAGGAAGGGAAACCCATGGTCCCCAAATTATATGTTTACCAAAAAAGGTGTTAGGTGTGTTCTGCACAGCTTGGGAGCTTAAGTGTTTGTTATCTCTGTCGATTACCCATGGGTTAACTACAAACCCAAGGGCTCACAGCTCTCCTGTCAGCTGGAATGCATGACAATAGTTAAAAGATGGAGAAACATCTGAGTTTGCACCTGTGTTTAATTAGCTGGTCTGGAAATGGGGGTGTGAAAGAGAGAGTTGCTCCAGACCATGCAGGGAGAAGTGTCTGGAACCTGGGTAGGTGTCCAATTCTTGCTCTTATTTTTTGATTTTTTTTTCCTGTGGCTGATTAAAATAAGCCAGTACATTTAGAAAATGGAAACATTTATGTGGTTTGTTTTTTTTTTTTACTATGGAGGACTGAATGCAGCCCTATAGTAGGTAGGTCCTATTAGTTTTGTTCCTTCAAATCAGCTTTTATTGACATGGATGATATTGAACAATTATTTTTCTGAGAAAAGGCTTAGTTTAGTTGTTATCTCTTCTATAACACAATCATTGCTTATCTTCAGTCTTCCAGAAGTTATGCAATTGGAAGAGAAATATGGCTTATTTAGAGCTATAAGCACATAGGTTACTGCTAAAATTAAATGAATTTAAAATACCATGGCTCATCCCCACCTAATCCAAAACCTACTCCCAGTAAGACCCTTTTCACGGACTCTGTTAGAATTCCCTCAAATTTAGTATTCTTTCAACATTTAGACTCTGTTAGAAACTGGGGAATTCCCTCAAATTTAGTATTCTTTCAACATTTAGGAACAATTGCATTGTAGGAGGCTCCTGGGTAACTGAACTGTTTTCAGCTTTTCTGGAGAAACTGAAACATAAAATTCCTCTCCACCTCTTCAAGCTCAATGTCAGAAGCAAGAGGTTTTGTTTCCCAGTGTGTCCAGGTTATTTACACTGCTCTGGTGGTTCAAAATGTTTTCACTTGTACCCTGCCTTATGCCTGTGTATTGGGTTTCTGTGGGAAGGTCTTGGTAGTGGGAGGGCTACAGGGGTGGCTTCTGTGAGAAGCTGCTAGAAGCTTTCCCTGTGTCCGCTGCTGGCCAAGGCCAAGCCAATCAGCAACAGTGGAAGCGCCTCT
>NW_009258284.1:2791285-2828721 GCF_000687185.1 Egretta garzetta
CCCTGCCGAAGAAGGTTTGCTGGCAGAACATGTGACCCCTCAGGGGACCCAACGCTGGAGCAGTCTGGGAGTGAAGTCGAGCCCAGAGAAGAAAGGAGGGGTGAGGGGAAGGTTTTTAAGATCTAGCAGTTATTCTCCTCTCCTTCTCTGATTTTGATTGATAATAAATTAATTATCTTTTCAAGTTGAGTCTGTTTTGCCCATGATGGTAATTGATAAAATGATCTCTCCCTGTCCTTATCTCAACTCACGAGCCTTTTGATTTACTTTTCTTTCCTCTGTCCGGTTAGAGGGGAGTGATAGAGCAGCTTTGGTGGGCCCCTGGTGTCCAGCCAGGGTCAAACCACCACAGCCTGGCCAGGTCAGCCCTCAGAAGTGTTTGAACCATGTCAAAATAGAACAAAACAAAAGAAAAAAGTCATGTTCCGTGTCCCCTCCCCCCCAAAAAAACAAAAGTAAACCCAACCCCAAACCTTTCAGTTCTATACTTGAAGCTTGAGGACATTTGCAGCAGTGGCAGGTTTCCCACCTATTTCCCTGAATGCAGGATCAAATAAATACTGGGGACTTAGCTAGGGCTGATGAACTGGCCAGTAGGGTCAACAAATCACTCCTTCAGGCTCATGGACGAGGCATAACGGCAAATTTACACCCCACACACCTAAGGGCTGGCTCTTCTTCCTCAGCCTGGGTAATATTACTGTTGGGTTTAATGAGCTGGAATCATGTTGTTTTGGAGGAAAGCCACTCAGTTCTGGAACTGATGTCTTTGTTGCTCACTAAAAGCCCAGCTTTACTGCTTATGAGGCTTCAGACCTGTCTTAATCAAACAGTAATGCAAGTAATGTGATATTCCCAGATTATTTTTTTTTTCTTTGCACAACTGAAACTGTGTAGGTTGGGTAACAACTGGTGAATTAATCTCTGTATTAAATAACTTATTTTTACATCTGCAGGTAGCCAAGTAGAGAATCTTTATTATTCTCTCTCAGAAATCATTTAAACAGCTTAAAACAGTTTTCACAAAGCCTGTACAATGGAACTTTTGTTTGATCGCATTCAACCTTGCTGCAGTTGTAGCTTTAAGCATACATGACTCAGACAGAAAAGAGTTTTTAAGCAATTTATGTCTCCCTCCCTACTCAGTGTGTGTTAATCAAGTTGCAACCCACTTTTTTTGGTAAATGATCTACAGCCCTGGTGCATACAGTCACCTGCAGAATGTGAGTCACGGTGAAGATTTTTGAACCCTAAACCTCTGCGGGCATGCAAAGGAACCAGGCACCTCCTGCTCCTGGTGAGGTCTCAGCAGCCTCGTAGTTTTGCACAGATTTGTGCCCTAACTATACCTCACAGCCGGTGTTTTCTAAATCATTCTTCTCAGGTGAGGCAAACTATTTCTACAGGAAAATATTAACCAGAAGGCATGCTCGAGTTTTCAGGGAATGGGTAGTCCTTCCCACATTGAATGTGTCCCTCAGTAGCTTTAGCAAAGCACAGACTTTATTAACCTTATCCATTACAAAAAAATAAGAAGTAAATAATGATCCTGATGTTAAATCCTCTTGGACCAACCTAACTGCAAATTGCAGATCTGGGACTGTATTTTCTACTTTAGGCTACAGGTCTACTTTGCCGTAACATTATTAGAAGCAGTGACTCGTCCCTCCCGCCTGCACTCCAAAACTCCCAATGCTTTCAGCTGTCAGATGTGAAGTTCTTTGATTTTAGTGTTTCCTTGTGCTGGAAGCACTTCTTCTTGGGGCATGTTAAGAGAATAACAAACCCAGAGCATTTTCTGAAAAGGTCAACTCAGCAGCATCCTTGCAGGATTCTACAGGTTTTCTCTTCTGCACTCACCTCTGCAGGAAAGGGTCTTTGCTTTCGTGTTGTTTTTTGGGTTTTTTTTTCTATGTGTTGGAGCAAATGTCTCCACACAGACGAATATGCTAATGTGACCCACCCAAACACTAAAGAATTGAACGACATGGGAGGTTTTCATTACGGAGTCTGTTCAGTACAATGGCATAGTCACCGTTGTAAAGTCCTTTAAGAATTTTCGTCATTGCCACTTCAACATGAAGGGGCAAGGACAATTTCAACTTAAAGATATCCCTTCCTCTTTTGCCTTTAGCAAGAAAAAACAGTCTGACATTCTTTTAAAATTATATTAAAGATCTTAATAGTCATTTTTATGAGGAAAAAAAGATGTTAGCTGAGATGTGCCAGAGGGTTTGTGTCTGCTAAGGTCTGAAGCAGATTCTTTGCAGAAAATACAAACAAAATACACAAAAGGCAAGTGAAAGATTGAAAGTGACACTTCTTCCTCAGGTTTCAACCTGTTGGATCCCCACTTAAGAGCAATTTGCACAGCACGTGGTCTTATAGTTGATGCTAGTACACACAGCAAATGTGTAGCATTTGGGCGTTGTTTTAACATTACTCTGAGCAGTCAAGTGCTTATGGTTATAAGGCAGCAAAAGATGCAGTCTGGAGCAGCTAAGCTGAAGTCTATTAATTTAGTTAGTTATTTTTATAAAATTATATTAAAGGAGAGAAGTAGGAAGGAGAAGGAATGAGGCGGTAAACAGGTGATGGCGCGTGGGAACTAGGGCAATAACATGAATCTTGCCTTCCAGGCAGATCAGGGCTTAGCTGAAACCAGCAGCAATGTCAGGATCATTTTAGTCCTCTCCGGCACTTCCCTGAGAAGCCCTCAAAATCCGATAGCAAAGATCTGTGTTGTCCCAGTGCCTTTCCAAATCCCACACCCCTCTCCTTTGTCCCTTGGTGCTTGCTGAGAAAACCTCCATTCAGGGTGAAAGTGTAAGCTGTTTTTCAGTTGTTTTTTTGCATCTCTATTCTTTATTTCTACCACCCACTATTTTGATCTACACCCCTGCTAGTTATGAGATACGCTCCTAAATCAGCTTTTTCTTTGGTTTTGCCAAAGCTTTTCACCTGTTTCCATTTGTCTAGCTGTAATTTTGAGCAGTTTTGTAGGTTTTGTGCTCTTCTACACAGTTATAAAGAACTATCTACGATAACACTGAGCTCAGTTCATGTTATGGTGGGCAGCCAAGGGCATGACCAGTGCAGAGTGTGATGTCAGAAGACGAACGCCTTTGCTCTTCCAGTTTTAAAACAGCTCCAAACTGCTCCCTTCCAAGCACTTAGGGCTTATGGAAACAGGAGTACTCTGGCTACGAACCAGGCACTGAGCTGGGATGGGACCAAGTAATGTCCTGACATGATTGATTTTTAGCATGACATGATTCCTTCGAGACATGGGAGATTTCCAAATGACCTTTTAAACAACTTTTAAATTGCTTCTATGCTTTTGGGCAGTATGGCCCAGGCACTGCCTCCCAACCGTACAAAGATGGTATTCAGCAGGGGCCATGACAAGTGTTAAGTGTTTTCTGCTAGATTAGACTTCCATGAACCTCAGAGCTGAGAAGCTAATTCTGAGATTGGATGTGGCAAAAAACAACAAGAGAATTTTTCAGTAAGTGAATTACACTTTTAATATGCTGTTCTCTGCCGGTGGCTCTGTGGATAAAATAATTTCCTACCATAGAGAACTGCTGCCTACTATCGCTCCCAGAAGCATGGGTAGAGTTCATTAAAAAAGATGTTAAAAGACGGTTGTAAAGGGTGCCAAATCAAGCAGTTAAAAAGTAAGAAATGCCAGCAATAAGATTGGCTCACCAACAGCTTTTCTGAGCATAATGATGTAGCCTTTAATTACATGATAGTAATCCCCCTCCTCCTTTTTTTTTTTCTTTGTACTTGATCAGTGCCTCATACAACTTTGCTCATCCTGATCCAACTCATGTTGAAATACTTGAAACACTCTTATTCCTTTAAATGTTGCAGGAGCCCTTAAATGATATATTTGTTAGACTTTTCATTTTTGTTTCACTATAAAAAGTGAAACAAAAAAAAAAGTGAGAACCCCTTCCCACAATTCCCCAGCACTGCTAAGCAAACACTTCTTTTAATAGTGATTTCCTGATCATCTTTTTGATATCTTTTGCTATAATACGGGCTGATCATTTGCATATTAGTGGGCTGAAAAACATCTGACTGGCTCTTCCAATCACATTAAAGGCTGATCTTAATTCATATGCACAATCAAGAAGAATTAAAATTTCATTCATTTTCCTATCCTAAGTTCTGAGTACTTGGCTTGGCACTTTAAGTTATCTTTAAGGTAATGGAATGCTCCCGGTTTAAAAAAAAAGCAAACCCAAATTATATTATGGGCTATTTTCATGGCATCTCTTCTGCTGCTGGATTGTTAATTCTTTCTTCAGACCCCAGCATTGCTAACGGTTGAAGGAGGAAGAAAATAGCCAAGCAATCTACATTTAGGAGCAGCTCCCACTTCCTTCTGAAATGCTTATTTCCATATTCTTAATTTACAAGGCTGCCTGCCCTGTTACCACCTGTTGGATCCCAACTAGCACAACAGTCATTCTTTAAAAGGAGACAGATTCCTGACTACAACAAAATAAGAAATCGGAGGAAATAAAGACCAGTAGCCAACAGCCTACTGTTTACCATTTTATCCCGTGTTGTAACTGGGGCTGTGGCATGGCAGCTAATATATAAACTCTAAACCGCAATCTGTAGTGTATTACCCGTTACCTGGTAAATATACAAATGGTTTATGTTTTATTTTCATGGTTGATTACATTACCCATACCACTTATTTCCTATGGCATATATTTTACATATAACTACAAAGTACCCTATCTGAATCTGAAAAGATACGTTCCGTTTAAGACACTTCCTAATTTCAAAAAAGAAATTCATTCACAAAGCTCTCTCTGGAATCTATCCCACACCAAAAAAAAAAAAGCCTCCACATTTTCATAGGTATTGTATGAAGGTGGATGTGTAGTAAATTTATTAGCAGGTTGTCTTACATCGTATTCTTCTATACAATGTTATAAATTGAAAAATATGATAATGAGGAAAATGCAATAAGGATTAATAACTGTACTGATGGATGCATAATTCTCAGGGATGCAGCTTTTACTTACTTTCATAGAAAATGTCCTCATGGTGTCGTCACCAGCTTTGTGGCACAGAACAAATAGACTCTGCTGTAAACCTGAAACATCTAAATGCAAATGCCCCAAGCACAACTAGGGGTTCAGTGATTTCCAAACTATTTATCACTGTTGAATTCTGTACAAGTGGAATTTATTGCCTCCGGGCCTTCAACTGACCAAACAGTGACTAAAATAAAACAGAAATTCTGCTGAATATGCATCCTTGCACAAGTTCCTTCTTGTGTGTTAATTCTGCAAGTAAAGTGCTCTCTTTAAAAGCTTTGCAGTGGGCCAACCATTTGTTGTATCTCCTCCTATTTTTCTTAACTTTTTACATGTGGTAGCTGACATTTTTCTCCATCCTTTTATCAAACTAGTTTGTATAGGAAACAGTGTCCACTTACTTTCCATCTTTTTTTAATACTCTAGGTGGAATTTTTTTTTTACGTAAGTGAGGGGTTTTTTTTTTACAGTCAGGCCCCTCAACTTCTTATTTCTGATTAAACTATTCTCTTGTAAATGTCCTGTTTTCCTTCTCCTTAGCTTTGTTATTATTTCTGTCACAACAATGTCTGTACTTCCCAGCAAGCCTGGGAATCCATCATATTATTTTCTCTCTAAACACCTGGTAAGAGGCAGGATCTTTTCAAGTGGTATAATCTGTATGGACAAGATAGCCAGAAGATGGCAAAAAACATTACTATCACCATCTTTGTTAATAGATGAAGAATGGAAGATACAAGAGAGGTCTGGGCATTTAGGGGCTAAGTTACATATTTAAACACCTTTAAATACCAGCCAGGGGAGGAGCTGCAAAAAGAAAGGACAGGTGGTGAGAAGCGCTCCATAGCTTTAGCCACATCAGTTTAAAAACCTGAGAACAAGTTCCACCCTCCCTTTTTCATGCATGACACTGCAGGAGGATCCTTTCTCTTTCCTCCTGCTGTCCGTAGATGATGTCGGGGACGGCAGGTCCCCAGTCTGTCCTTACTGCCCTGCCTGCTGTGCACCAGGTGGAGGGCAGAGAGGTTGCACCCATCGCCACCCTCTCCCCAGGCCCTGGCTGCCCTCTGCCCAGCAAGGGGTGCCTTAGCATCCTCCTCCCAGATGGGCACAAGGGAGCAATATTTTTTACCACAGCTTTTGTCACAATTGCACAGCTGAAATCCTAATTACTGTTTTGTGGACACCCACTGTATGGCACATACAGCTCCTTACGCTGCCAGCTTCCTTCTTGTGCTCACCCATGCAGCCAATTTATTTCTTCAGATGTTTCAAGGACATTTAGTTCCTTGGGAAAGACCTTTGAAAATATCCTATAATTAGCTGCCCTGTTTACAGGACAGTTGCATTCTCAGATCCAGCAGGTTGAAAGCACTCATAAGCATCAGTATCTGTCATATTCTCTCCTCCCCAGTCTCTCAGCTAGTGTTGTTCATGTGTTGTTTTTCTTGGCTCTTTTTCTAGCACTGCACTAGCTTTCAGTAACTAGTATATATTCTTCTTTGTGTGTGCAGTAATACAAATATTTGCTGTGAAGTATCATTGATATGATTCAGAAAGTATGCTTTATGAAAGCTCAGAAGGAAGGTTTTCAATATTTTAGCATATTCTGCATAGTTTTTAAATTCATCAAGACGAGAGCAACCCAGTGCATTTTATGTGTATATTAGGGCTGACTGAAGCTGATCTATTCATTACCGAGTCCATGTATTTTGAATACAGACTCAAAACACCCTTGGATTCTGCAGTTGAAGAATATGTCTGCGAGTTAATTGGTCTCCAGTTACATCCATACTGTCATGGTTGTAGCTCCACACATGACTCTAGGATCCCCAGTCAGCTGTATGTCTTCAGATGACTCATGTTCTGATTATTTTGGAACAAACTGGCTGGTTTTCCAAGGATAAAAACACAGCAGCAGTGTGGTAGCTTATAGTCCAATTTGGTTCTTACAGGCAATACAGACACAGCTGGCTCTGGGTAATTTGGATTTCAGTCTAAATGGGTATGAAGCTACCAAAAGCTTTGTAGCTATACCCTCTGTGGCTGTGCCCATCTATAAAAAGGGTATAACAATGCTTTTTTTTCTTGCAACCTTTCCCATCTTGATTTTGAAAACACTTTGTTTCACAATGTATCTGTAAATTAATTAGTGCAAAGGGACCCTTATCCTGAGGGCATGGAAATAATTACGTTCACTGGAATCATCTTGCAATGATGCTAAAACTGGATGGGAAATAAGAAATGATAAATATATTTGGCTATAGGTAAGCAGCGTACACAAACTGGTATAATGCATGCAAGCATACCCTGTCAAAATAGTTAACTTGCAAATGCACAGCAAAAAAATACATTATGTATTAAAAAGTGTTTGTACAATGGAAGGGTGAAATCCTGAGTGTCCAACTGCCATGACTTTGCTGTACAGAAGAGAAAGCAGAGGGTTTGTGCATAAAATAAGAGAGACTGAGAGTCCGAGAGAGAAGTACTCAGGACAGCTGTTCTCCGCAGGAAACAGGGGAGCCTAACTCTGCAGTTTTGTGGCCGTGCAGGAATGTGGGGTGCACGTACTGCACTTGTTTGCTGCAGAAAGGTGCTGCTCTGGCCACTGGTTTCTCCTCCAAGACCAACTGCGGTGCTGGCCCTGAGCTCCAGTTTCTGCCTAGCTTGGTACACTGAGGCAAAAACCATGGGAGGGTGGAGATGCATGTTTGTCTCAAAAGGGTCTCCAGCGAAGTTAATTTTTTTCACTGAATATTTCCATACAATTATACATTTTTCAAATTCATTTCATAGTAGGTGGGAATATTTTTGTGTACCTCGTAACTCACCAGTCTTCTCTAGCATTGCTCGAATTTCTGACCCTTGGTGTAGTTTGGCTGGCCTTTGGTCTCTTCTGGTTGGTTTAAGCTATGCAGACAGATGGCTGGCTTCAGGGTCCCCAAAATTAACATGCAGAGGATAGCCTGTGGCCAACACCTTCGCTTTTTTTATATAAGAATTGTGGGTCCTGTTTCTGACTCCACGTATTACTAATATTGAACCTAACTCCTCAACATAAAAAGATTTCCGTCCTTCTTTCCTTGATATTTCCTTAATTCTCTTGTATGAATTCCCCATTTATTTACCCTGAGTCAATCCAGCTTCCAAGGCAGATAATGGTATAATCAATCACTTCAAACATACCGGGTTTCTGACCCACAGAATAATTCACAACACAAAGCCAACCCTCATTTCGGTGGTGCAGAGACCCCCTGACTACCGAGTTAGTTGCAACAGAAGGAGAATTAGAATGGGTGTGTTGTCATTTCTTCAGCTATGCAGGAATTGAACGGGAATGGTTTCCACAGAGCAGCCTAATGGCTGGGGCAGGGGGAGGTTGTGGGTCTTGGCCTGCCAGGGGCACCTGGCTTTCAAGAGGGCTCTGATATTCTCCCCACGAGGGACCAGCACACACCCCAGGGCAGACCCCTGCTGTGCAACGCTGCCGTGACTGCGTATTTCCTAATGAAAGATCCATGGAAGGTGGTTCATTCTCGCAAAGGACTGCAGTGAATCTGCATTTTTGCAATGAAAAATGGTTTGTCAGGAAATTCCCGTCGGCTTCTAATGAGGCTGAATATCAAAAAGTGATTCCAGAGCAAAGATTGCATGCTCAGTGGCCACAAACACATCTAGAGATGTTTTTCAGTGGGGGGAAAAAGTATGGTCTCGCAAAAATTATAATGCCATTGGTCTCTCTCGCTCTCTCAACTGGCTTTCAAAACAGTATAATTCCAGAGTTCCCTGCTATGCGTGTACGTACAGCATGGTTGAAAGCGCAGGGCACCGAATGGCACTTCGTTGTTTTAAAATGCACAGTTCAATCTATGGCAAACCAGTATTTCTTTGGTGAATTGTGTAGAGTAAGCAGACTGCTCATGACAGCTCTATGAATAGTAATGGTGATTTTATCATGATGCTTTTGCTCCTGCTGGATATTAGTATGCAAGGCTGTTCCACAGTAACTATTATTCAGTTGCAACTTACAGAGAAGCTCAAAGTTTGCGAGTTCAGGAAAGCAAAACTGTTTTCTCACTTTTCTTATTTATTTCTGTATTTAAAACAACTCTCAGTTTAACATCTCATACAGACTTAATTCTTTACCCTCTTTCTGTGTGGAAGGTGAAGATTCAGGAGAAATATAGGCAGGGTTGTAACAAGTCATCCGTCAGTTTTTATCTTCCTCTTCCGTCTCTCCTTCACCAGCCGCTTGCTGCTAATGCAATGATCTTCTAATCTGGGTAACTATTCGTATGTTCCCATTTAGCACTTTCTCTGTAGAAGCTGGCCTCCTTGTCTCCTCATCCTTGCTAGAAGCTGCTGGCAGCCCAGAAGGGCTAATAAAATGCACAGGAGGAGGACGGAGAGATGAAGAAACCATAAGCGAGGGGAGTTAGAGTTTGAGATCACGAGTTCTGAATCTTCGTCTTTGCAGATGCTTACCCAGGAGCTGCCACGGTATTGCATTGCCACTTCCCAGAGCGATGACAGGCAAAAGAAGAGCTACTTGGCTCATACCCATCTCCTTTGTTGGATGGTAACTCCTACAGGCTATCATGTCCACAGGGCTCAGCTCAAGATCATCCCCAATCCGCCCAATCTTTGCGTATCCTGGAAGTGCCTCTGGATGCCCTGCATGCTTCAGGGCTCTGAAGGCAGGTGTGGGAGCTTTCGGTGTATGAAAGTATTCAAAGACAGCCAGTAGGGACAGCAGGGATGAGGCCATGCTGTGGATCAGACAGACATTAATGTCCTTAGCCAGGCAGACCTTTTCAATGCAGTGATTTTCTGCATGACTGTGTTAGTTAAAAGTAATCAGTCTTGAAAGTTATGATGCTGTCATGAACAATTTTTGTTCATATGTAGAGAAAGAGCTGTAGTGTTTGTGTAAGCAAAACCTAGAGAAGTCCAGGAGAATACATGAGGTATAGACTGGGTTACTGATTCAAAAAGAAATGTGTTCAGTAGACTATATGATAAAGGAGAGTAACTCTAGGGGACTTTTTGTTTTGGTTTTGGTTTTTTTTTTTTTTCATCAGTGTTAGTACCTTCCGAAACATCTACGACCTATTGCTATTTCACCTGATCTTACCTGGAAAGCCATTCTGCTTTTGTCCAGTATGCAAAGACTGAGAGGGGACCTTATCAACACATACAAATATCTTAAGGGTGGAAGTCACGAGGATGGAAGCAGTCTGTTTGCAGTGGTGTCCAGCGACAGGACTAGGGGCAATGGGTGCAAACTGAAACATAAGAGGTTTCAGCTGAATATGAGGAAAACCTTCTTTACTCTAAGGGTGACAGAGCCCTGGCACAGGCTGCCCAGGGAGGTTGTGGAGTCTCCTTCTCTGGAGATATTCAAAGCCCGCCTGGATGAAGTCCTGTGTAGCATGCTCTAGGAGAACCTGCTTTAGCAGGGGGGTTGGACTAGATGATCTCCCGAGGTCCCTTCCAACCCTTGCGATTCTGTGATTCTGTGAAAGGCAGCGGACGGGATGCCAGCTAATGGCCACTGCTGTTTTCAGCTGATGCTCTTCCTTACTCTTGCCTGCTCGTTCCCTCTGTGAATTGCTTGGGGCTGCTAAGCTGGAGGAATCCCCATCACAAGCCTAGGCTTGCGGGCTGACAAGAAAGAGGGAAGCAATGTCCCAGCGCCCCAACACCATCTGTTAGGCGCTGCAGCTCTAAGAGTGCTCCTACGCTGTGATTAGCTCCTGGAAGGGTGTGTTTGGGAGCAATGGCGTCAATATTCTACCGTTCCCAATCTCCTAGGAGGTTGTATCTAATTTTCTAACTCTATATGCTAGAAAAGATGAAGGCAAGAAGTTTAGAATAATGACAAATGAAGATTAAAACCTACTTCTTGCTTCTTCCTGTTGCCATGTAGATACCTGCATGCATTTGCAGAGTCATCCTTTTATTTTTAATACTAAAATTTATTTCTAAGAGACCGGGGCTCTAGTCCTACAAATACTAATGCGTATGTCCAACCTTAAATATATGCAATATCATTACTTAGGAAATTTTTGAATGTGTGGTTGGGTTTTTTTTCATATAGGTATAATGTATGAGTTTGTTATTGGTTTTCCTCTTATGAATTGAACTCTTTCTCTTCTGCTTGTTAATTGCTCATTTTTTTTTTTTAACCCAAGCACAAAACAATAAATCATTTCTGGTTTGAACAAAGCATTGCTTAGGATATATTGGGTCTTTCAGTGTACGTCACTGAAATCTTTAATACAAATATGTCTCCATCTTGGGAAAATCTATGAAAATACATCACAGAATCTGTGAGCAATTTCATCCATTGATTTTTCTTTCGCGTCTTGCATATTCATACATGTTAAAAAAAAATACTTATGTGATTCATATAAAAAGGAGTTTCCTTTAGAACAGGGCTGTATGGTATCAGTTAACCTAGGTGGTATATTTCAATACTCATGTCACTGCTGGCTTTTGGTAGATCATGCTATGGTTGTCACATTTTTCCTGGCAGCATCTCCCAGCTGCTGTACTTTGGGGTATTACGTATCAGCAATGAAAACACGACGTGTCTGGTGGTGTGGCATGCCAAGGGAAATGAGATCATAGTTCAGCTGATGAATTTCTCCATGGGAATTCAGTGGGCACCTTTTGGAAACAAAAATTGCTAAGGTGTGGGTAACCACAGGCAAAAAAGTGGATGTGTGTCTACAAGAGGGAAAGTCATCATGGAGTGAATTCCTTTACAAGAAAGGTACTAATTATATTGATCCTAAGGGCTGATCTTTTAAATATCCAGTGATATATTTGCACCCAGCTGTTAGAAGGAAGACTCTTTACTTTGCCTTCCAGTGGTGTAAATGCAAGCCAAAAGTCTCTGAGAAGCATTTGTCTTGGAAGTCTTTTTCAGGTACTTCAAAGTAAAACTAGTGTAGAGTCTAATTTCCTCAAAAATTGGACATAAAAATCCCAACAGGCACATTTTTGAAAGATATACTTTTTAGCTCTGAGATGTGCTAAAATTTTCACATACAGTTTTTATTTTACTCAAAAGTATTGACTTGTGTATAGAAAGGATAGCAAATACTTATATTGCTTTGGGACAGGAGTCACTATCTTAAATACATGATCACTCACTTAGAATCATAGGATCGCTTTGGTTGGAAAAGACCTTTAAGATCATTGAGTCCAACCTTTAACCTAACCCTGCCATCCCACCACTAAACCATGGCCCTAAGCACCTCATCTACCCTTATTTTAAATACCTCCAGGGATGAGGACTCAACCACCTCCCTGGGCAGCCCATTCCAGAGCCTGACAACCCTTTTGGTGAAGAAGTTTTTCCTAATGTCCAACCTAAACCTGCCCTGGCGCAGCTTCAAACCATTCCCCCTCATCCCATCGCCCATTCCCAGGGAGAAGAGGCCGACCCCCACCTCGCTCCCCCCTCCTGTCAGGTAGTTGTAGAGAGCGATAAGGTCTCCCCTTAGCCTTCTCTTCTCTAGGTCCAGACCATTAAAACCACCTCTGATTCAAAGATTGTTGAGGCCTGCAGAGCTCAGAGCCATCCATATTTTGTATGATTATCTGCTACATAGTTGTTTGGCTCAACAGGCTTATGGGGAAGTTCTCAGAGGAAGACTCTCTTGGAGGCTCGCTTCCTCCTTGATGATTATTCGTCTGATGAGAGAAGAGGAGGTTTAGGGAGTTTTTGTGTAAAAGGGAGTACAACTGGCATTCTGTGATGCCAGACCAAGCTGTGAAAGACCCTGACAGGACATCCAGCCCACCACTTCTGACAGGGCAAAGGGCAGAGAAAAATATAATGTTGGGTTTCAAAGGATGACAAGACCAGAAATTTAGCTTAACTGATTTGAACTGTCAAGCCTATGGCACTACAGAGACTGAACAACTGGTCCATCAGCTGGCAGGGCCTAACCCTGAGCAACCCTGGAGGAGAGGGCTGGTAAGAGAATATCGGAGAGATGCTCTTGAGAGGAATTAGATACTTGAAGAGCATCACCCAGAGAAGAAAAAATTGCCACGTAGGATCTCAAAGGAAATGCAGGGTAGGGTTTTTAAATGGGGGGAGGACATGCTATTTAGAGATTTGCCTGAACTTCTGTGATTGTACCAGAAAGATTCCCCTAATTCCCACAGGCCTTGCAGCAAACCTACCATGATTATCTAAGTGCATAGGAACGTGCAAGGGAATGTCAAAACTGACCCTGAGTTTGAGAGCTGAAGGGGATTGGTGGAGCTGTCAACAGCAATGGGCAGAGGAGGAAGAATGGCAGGTTCAAATTAAAGAATTACCTGTGATCTTTTTAGCTTTGGGTGACAAGGAATCATCCTGAATACACCAAGCTGTCAATTCAACTCTGAGCATGCAACAGAAACAGACAGGACAGGGAGGTGAAAATATTCAGCCTGGGAACAATAGCAGAAAACAGAGAAAAAAAGCGTACAATGAGAAAACAGGAGTCTGTAGTGACTTTGAGAGAGACCCATGGAGAAGGAGCTGCTCTCAAAGATGCTGAAAGAGCAATAAAGAAGGTAGACGGAGAGCCACAAGGGGGTACTGCCACAAAAGCCAAGCAAGAAAGGAGTGATCAAGGGTATCAGATTAGACAGGAAGGTCAAAGAGGACACAGAGATTCCCGTGTTAGCCAGAAAGAGGTCATTTGAGACCTTGGTGAATTAGTTTGAATGGGGAGGACTGGAGCCAGATTGCAATGAGTCAGAGGAAAGGAAATCAATGCAGTGGTCGTAAACAGGCCTTTCAAGTCACTTAGAAGTGAAAGAGAGAAGGGAGGGCTGCGAGAGAAAGAACAGCTGACCTATTTGCACTGGAAATTCACAAACAATGTCCTGCTTATCCCTTTCCCTTCCTCAATGTATGAATTACCTTATTTTTTTTGTTGTTGTTGTTTTTCTGATGGATTTTGTTGTTTTCGTTTTGAAGATCAGAGAAGTTTCCAGACTCCCTGATTTTAACAATCACCCATTAATATATCTTAGGCACCTACCCAAGGAAACGCATATGTATAGCAGCCTGTACGAATTTCTGTCTCTTAAATTTATTACTCAATCTCCATTTAACCATAGAGCTTCATTTGTTTTCATGATCACTGCTTGTATGATGTCTGGTACTGGAGTTCATTGGTGCCAAACTAAAATTAAATTTGGTTTTAAATCCCTGGAAATCCTACAGAAACATGAAGTGAGTGATTGTGCTATAGAACACACTGTAGAGAAGCCTGACTTACCATGCTGTTTCTCCAAAAACATATTTATTCTTTTCAAGGCATACATTTGTCCCACCAATCACAGATTTTGCCAACCTGGCAACATTTAAAGGATACGAAAAACATGTTGATAGAAATGCAACTGCTTAGGATTTAGTCACATAATTCTCACTGGAATGAAAAGGTAGCTCACAGTGAGAAACATTTGAGAATTACCTGGGAATATGGACTTGTGATTTCTGGCACTGCCTTTGGGGTCAGTAAGTACCTGTGCCTGGAAGAAAAAACAGAGGAGTGGGGTTGAGAATGTCCACAACAGGCTTGAAGCAATTCTTGCTGCCTGATTTTAAGACGGTAGTTTTCACGTGCCACCTTTTCCTCAAGATGTCTTGATTTTGACAGAGTGAACACCCAAAAAAGTAAAGCCTTCTCTGAATCACAGTTTGCTTCTAAAAACATGCCTGAAGTAATAGACACGCTGTACACCAGCCAGCCCTGCAGTCAGGTCACTGGTGACCCACAGCGCCTTTCTGGGCAGCCTGTAAAAGACTTTAATCATGGATGTTCCTTACAGAAACTGCTGATGGATAAGGAGACAGTGGCTGCAGAGCTGCTTCTACCCATGTGCCCCCTCCATGGGTGCCAGCCTGGGACCTGGGAGCCCCATGCCAGGGCAGGACACTCACCATATCAGATACATTTTGCTTTGCAGCCTATGGTCTGTTGTCCCACCTGTAAAGTGATTCTCCACAAACAAAACTTAGAGAGCACCTAGTGCAGGCTACAACACATCTTTAAAAAGAAAATCACTTTAACGATATTCAGCTTCACCTTTCTCTCCTCCAGAGCAATAAAGCAGTTTATCTGACTTGATTTTTTTCCTTGATATTTAAATCAATAATTTCACCCAGGTTAAATGAATACCATCTACAGCAGATTTAATTTCAAGTTACGAATAAATAATCTTAAAGATTTAGCCCATTTTTCAAATAGAGAATTACTCTGACTTCGGATTTTTAAATGTGTTTTTGATTTGCAGATGTGGGTGGAATATTTGCACACAAATACATCTGTACTCTGAAGCTGTCCCTAGAGACTGTCAATGTGGTTGGTCACCTAGTTCTTATAGAAACTGCACCCAGGATTTAATGAAGTTTACAGATTAAAAAGCAAGAAATTATTACCTTCAATAAAGTGTGAATAATCTTGATTGCACATATATGCACACACACACATTTAGCTCCTCTACATTTGAATACAAGGTTTTGACTGAAGCTTTGGACTAAATTTCTCGTTGGGAAACCCCACTAAAAGTGCCAGAGCTTAAACCTCTGAAATGGAACAATAATTCCAGGCTACATTCCCACATGGTTTATGCTGCTGTAATGTTACTGTGGGCAAGGTAAATAGGGTAGTGTTTCAGCCCAAGAACACAGCTCACAGTCTGTAAGTGCCCAGCTGGGTGCCATTTCCCCACTCCACGTGACTGGCACACAAGAACCAGCCAGCCCGGCAACGTTTCCATCCTCTCCCCAGGAAAACAAATGCATTGGAAAAGTCATTATTACCTCTTCCAAGTTCCCTTTGGTCATACATACGGCTGCCCAGGGAGGGATTGGGTGCTATACCCATGTAATAGGATTGCTCTTCAATGACCGCTTGGTGTCTCCGGAGTCAGAGCTGTATGGCGTCACACAGCTTTCTCAAGGTCCTGTATCATGGTTGCACTCAGACATAGCCATTTTCATTTAATGAGATTTTTTTCTAGCATGTATCTACCATACAGAATATTTTCCCTTCCTTCTTTGTCTTTAATACATCCTCAGGAACCAAACTTACTACTACTAAGTACACTACAAATAAACACATGAGATACCAAGGATTATTTATGAAGTACTCGACTGTGATATTTTATGGTAAATCTTTCTTCCTGGTGTATGCTGCGTGCAAAATGCAGATTTTCTACCTCAGACAACATCCTGGTTTTGTCTGGGACAGAGTTAATTTTCCTCCTAGTAGCTGGCATAGTGCTGAGTTTTGGACTTAGTACTGGAAGAACGTTGATAACACACTGAGGTTGTAGATGTTGCTAAGTAGTGCCTAGACTAGTCAAGGACTTTTTCACCTCCCCATGCTCTGACAGGAGCACAAGAAGCTGGGGGAGGGCACAACCAGGACAGCTGACCCCAACTGACCAAAAAGGTATTCCAGACCATATGATGTCATGCACAGGGGTAGCAGATGCTGCAATTGTTGCTCGGGGACCAGCTGGGCATCAATCAGCAGGTGGAGAGCAATTGCATTGTGTATCACTTGCTCTGTATATTATTATTATTAATAGTATTATTATTACTACTGCTATTTTACTTTATTTCCATTGTTAAACTGTTCTTATCTCAACCCATGGATTTATCTTCCAACTCTGTCCCCCATCCCACCAGGATGGGGGAGTGAGCAAGTGGCTGCATGGTGCTTAGTTGCTGGCTGGGGTTAAACCCCAACAGACAGTTTTGGTTTAGGATCTTTTGTCCAAATTATGCAGGCCACTGTTAAGATTTTGCAAATTCACAAATAGAATCATTTAGCTTGGAAAAGACCTTTAAGATCACAGTGTCCAGCCAATACTACAGGTATTGTGAGGAAGTCTAATTAAAGCTATAGCATCTGAACAAAAAGAAATTCATTTTTACAAGCCTTCAAAAACATTCATAGTTATTTAGTTCCTACCTGATAGGCACTACTGACCAAATATTCCCCAGGGGGTCAGCCCACAATTGCGTAAAGATTTCACATGACTGCACACATCAGAAAACCACCAGAAATATTGTAAATTGTGCTCATTTGTATTTTTTTTGCTGAGTTCCTTGGCTTTCTCACAGCACCATCTGATACAATGTCAACTTCTGAATTGCATCAGGCAAAACTAAGGGATCGTGAATTTTGCTTTTCCTCATTTAAGTACTAAGAAGCTGCAAAGTGTTGTCTTTCCATGTAGTTACTTTTTCTTGAAAGTGAAGAAATACATAGAAAAGAAAAGGGGCACAGTTAAAATGGCACAGTACTTTGAAAGGATGAGGGGCAGCCTTTGCAATTCCAATTATTTACATAACTGTAATCACTAAGCTACAAAATTCCTGTCCTCACACTCCCATTAAAAAATGAACGATTTTGGCCCCTTTTGCTTGACAATTTCTTGTTGTACTTTAAAAAGTCTAATGGCATGCGTTCTCTCAGCAATTAGAGTACCCTGTTAATGGTGTTTCATGATGCAGCAGCTCTGTGGCATGACCCCAAACTCTTTGTATAAACAGAAAGCACCAGCTGGAGTTGGTGGGCATTTTGATGAGCAAGTATTGAAGAACCCTTTTAATCAGCTTGAGGGGCAAGGAACAACAGGGCAATGTGGCTGAGGGGGAGGCTGCTTTGGTACCGTGGTCAGCAGCTGGAGCAGGTTGGATAGGAGAGCGCGTCCGAATCAGGCCCCAGGACCACATGTAAAATAGTGCTCCAGCTTTACCACTGCACTGCAGGAGAATGGAAATTCAGATTAACTAAAGGCAGGGAGAGAAAGGGGACCTTTTTCCATGTATGCAGAATTTTATCCCTTATTGTAAGATAAACCCATTCAATCACCTATGCTGTTTATTACTGATAGACACTTAGCAGCTATGCAGTCAAAACAATGTTTTGCCCCAGAGGAACAAATGCAAAACAGCTTTAAGGAATGAAAATAAAGCATTGCCAAATTGTATGCAAACTATTTCAGATTGGTTCCTGTTTGTTTTTTCCACAAAGAATTACACATTGCATTATGTATGTTAATACAATGCATTTTCATTAAATACAAAACAATAAGGTGACGAAGTAAGGAGCAAATGGAGTTGGATGCGTAGCCTGAGGAACTGAGCTCAAAAAGTTTCTATCAATTTTATTCATATATTTCCTACCCTGTTCAATTTTAGACTTGTCAGAGTTTTCCCTGCCTGTTTCTGTAGCAGGTGATGCTAACAACTTACAGCTTTTGTCCACAAAAAGTTGTTGAAATTGTGTGACCTGAAAGGGCAGAGTGGTCACATCTTCTGCAAAGCCATGTCTTTTGACTCTTTCCATATTTCTTAAATGGAGAGCTTGAACTCTGCTAGGTGTCTCAACCGCCCTCATTTGTATCCTTCAAGAATGCCTCAGTTTATTAATATTAATGTTCTTGTATGTTTATAGTTTATGACTTTCATAAGTCCCATATCCCTAATTACTCTGCTAATTAGAGGGGAGTCCCATGCTTGTCTTAGTTGCATGTGCCTCTGGAACTTCTGTGGAGAGCAAATTTAAAAAGCATTTTGTTCTGCTGGTATATGGACTGGGTACTAAGGTTTAACCGATGTAGTAACGTATGCTTTCTTCCCAATAGTTATTCTGCAATATATTCAAAGTTTTTCTCTGGATACATCAGTGGAAAGTGGAAGCAGATACAATCAACTTCAGTAACCTGCCTAGATTTTTTACTAAAAAATATATTAACTAAACTCGAGCTTTTAATGCATCCTGCTTTTGGTATTCCTTCTAAATTCATGGCAATGTGATGATCTGGGGGTTGTGCATAGTTTCAAAGAGTACATCTGGACTGTGACTTCAGGAATGATCCTAAATCACAGGTCCAGCAACACCACCCTCCTCCCCAATGTCCTGGTCCCTAAGGCAAGGGCGCTGGGGAAGGAGAAGGCCAGGCCGGCAGGACAGAGCTGCTACCTCCCTGCTCAGGGAAGCGGGGCACCAGGACTGCAGAGGACACTGGGTAACGTAACCGCGCTCCGCTTAAACACAGCCAAGGACTGCAGCTCACAAAGGAACAAAAATTCCTGCAAAAAGAGAAAAGGTCCTGAAAGTCTCCACCTCCCAAAGGAATTTCTGACTTAGCTTCAGGCTGCATGACATACCAGACTAGGTCCTCAGGTATGTAATATCTGGTATGACTAAAGCCCTGATGACATGTGTAATCCTCAAAGTTTCTTAATGACAAAGGAGCTAAGGTAGTTACTATCACCAACAACCTGGCTCTGCACTTCATTTATGACTTTGCAGCTTCTTGCTCCAACAGGGCACCCCGGGATACTTTTGCTGGTTTATAAGAAAGGAATAACAGTGTCATGGGACAGAAGAATACCAGATTTAAAATGCCTTTTCCTCATTAAAATTCTGCAGCAACTTCAGGCCACCTGAACAAGATGATAGGGTTAAGATACATACTTTAGTCAACAAATAGACTGTGATTATATCCTAGAATAATTTTCTGTCCATCAAAATAACATTTAAAGAAATAGCATTTGTCATTCCCAAAGACTCACAATATTAACAATGGTCTGAAAGCAGCAGGGATTCCCTTTGAATCAAACACGTGGTCTTCTGGTACTGCCCCCCAGAAGAACTTTAGGCAACACATCCCAAGAACAGCTCTGACTGGGTCTGAGTTTTGAAGGCAACCTCCTCTACAGTCCCCTGCCACGCTCGAGTGTGCCCATAAAAAGGAAAAGGTATTTTAGACTTGAAGTGAGGCAGACCCCCAGTGATCCCAGAGAGTGTATATGGTACATTCCCCATGCCCTGTTAGGATTCCAGTTTTCATCATTTCCGAAACTTGCCTTAGAATTTCCTGCCTCTCCTTCAATAGCACTAAGCAGGTCAGAAATTAAATAAACTGATCATCAGGTAATTGAACATCTCAGTTGTGGCTGTTGTGAGACTTGGTCTCTCAGAAAAAAACAGATAGAAATCTTCTCATGGACAGGCAAGGAGCTCTTCAGAAAAGGACATAACTGATTCTCTCCTAGGACCTCATTCAAAAAGCGTAGCTGAAGCATTACAAATAACAAAGCTCAGGTGAAGGTATTTTCTGATGCCAATATGCCAGCACAGTAAATCAGATTATGAAGGAAGGTAGAGGGTGAATTCTTATCCATAACAGAATAATTTCTGACCTTTAAAATACACTCTTTACGTAATATTAAAGAGAGAAAACACATTTCAAGATCTTAGGACATCAGAAGATTGTTGATGGTTAGGGGGGAAAAAAATATTTCAAAGAACAAAGGATCATTTTAGCCTGGATCAGTGTAAATGAGCACTGCTTCTACTGTCACTTTTAAAGCCAAAGTTTCTGCACTATTAGCTGGCTGAATATTTGCTTATTTTGCACTTTTTAACACTACACTCTATACAGTGCCACTTACCATGAGGAACTGAAATTTATTACAGTCTGCAGGAGTTATATGACTTGGAACAGCAAAGTGATTTAAAAGGAGTGAACATTTTAGTAAAGATTATTTTTTTCCTTCAACTGTGCTATCCAATTGTTAAATGGAAAAAAACATAGGTAAAAGGATTAGACTAAATCATGAATAACTGCCAATTTCCTTCTCTTTCTAAAGTAACACAATGTATCAAAGGTTTAAACCATTTGGACAAGTTTAAAACTCCTAGTAGTGTAACATAAAATAAGGCATTATTCAGCATATAGCGTTTGCAGATTTGTGAGTTTTTAAAAGAACATAGCGAGGCCTACAGAGACCATGCAGGTCCACAGAGTCACATTAAGGTGAAGAATGTGAAGAGAAATAGGTCAAACTTTGAGGAAGTTTGAATCTGAAGATGACTCAGGCCCAAAATCTCAACCTGAAGGGATTCTGCATGGACCAGACTGTGATTATAAAGCTAAAACAGGGACTTGAGGCTCCTGAAGGCCATCACGATCACGCTAGACACCATGGTATCAACCCAGAACTGCACACAGATGTGGGTAATGTACTCAGATTTTCAAAGACTTTTCCATGGATGCAAAAACGCTGTAGATAAGGAGCCCAACCAGACCACCAAAACCAGCTTGCTGAGCCCAGGCTACAGCATTGACTGGAGCTGTGCCCCAACTGTGCCAAGCACCCCGGCTGCGGGGTGCTGCTGCCCTGCTCTGCTGAAAGGTGCCCAACCACAAGGGCAATGCGAGGGCTGACAGAGCAGCCTCCAGCCATGCTCCACGCTGAGCAGAGAGACGGGAACAAGGTGCTGAGGGTGATATGGAAAGTCCCAGTGCAGAGCCAAATGTCTTCATGGTGACCACCACCCAGCTCCTCCATTCATCTGCATGCTGTAAGTCAGCTTGACAAGTGAGCAAATGAAGCTCACATCCACTTGAAAAGTATCGCATAGATATAAACCTCTGTAAGAAAAAAAAAAAAAATGAATAAACAACTCTGGCTGGCTGATCAAAAGCGGTGGGAGGCCTGCAGCTCCCAAGTCTTGCAGACAAAGGCTTGCAGATTCAGATTTTTCCGACAGCTGCATGCAGACAAGCTTCTGTAAGTCTGCCCTGACCGAGGAACACTGCAAGGCAGGCACGCAAGCCAGGGCTTGCACAGACCCCTCGGTCACAGACCCTTCCTGCGCTATGGGGTGGGAGAGGAAGATAGGATCCCGTGGGGGACACACAAAAGCTCCGAGCATGGTTTTTTTGCCCAGAAGCAGTGAAATAATGGGAAGCAGCTATATGGAGGGTGAGCGCTGGCACGACCTCCCCGCAGCGCAGCCACAGCCAGCAAGCGAGCACGTGAGCATGGCAAGGAAACACAGGACGTCTAAGGAAACAACAACATCCTGCTTAAATTGAGACCAGGAGAGCCTGGTCTCAGAGAACACTGTACGAAGGGGGATCTCCCTCCCTGCCAAATGAGAGACACCTTTTGTCACATGTGAGATTTGTGTTTAGCTGAACAAGGTGAGCCACAAGCAATCTCACTGCTGAGGCACCTTCACCCGCTTCCCATTGCCTTCCCCCAGTAAGACTCAGGCAGTTTTGGCAAGACCAGGCAGAGGTGACAAAGCCTGGGCAGATCACGCGACTGGTGTCCAAAGGAGGGGAACACAGGGACACCTCAGCCCCCTCAGTGGCAGCTGGACCCCCCATGGTTGCACGGGGCCAGCCCCACCAGGTGCCTCCCAGCGCTGGCTGGCAGGGGCTATGGTCTCCAACAGGGGCCAGCATCCAGCTCTGGAGCCCTCAGCACAAGAAGGACATGGAACTGGTGGATCGGGTCCAGAGGAGGGCTACTAAAATGACCTGAGGGCTGGAGCCCCTCTCCTATGAGGACAGGCTGAGAGAGTTGGGCTTGTTCAACCTGGAGAAGAGAAGGCTGCGGGGAGACCCGATTGCAGCCTTTCAGTACCTAAAGGGGGCCCATAGCAAAGGTGGGGAAAATCTTTTTAGTAGGGCCAGCTGTGACAGGACAAGGGGTAATGGTTTTAAACTAAAACAGGGTAGGTTTAGACTGGATCTAAGGAAGAGATTCTTTACAATGAGGGTGGTGAAACACTGGAACAGGTTGCCCAGAGAGGCAGTGGAGGCCCCATCCCTGGAAACATTCAAGACCAGGTTGGATGGGGCTGTGGGCAACCTGATGTGGTTAGCGGTGTCCCTGCTCCCTGCAGGGGGTTGGACTGGGTGACCTCTAGGGGTCCCTTCCAACCCAAAACAGTCTATGATTCTATGAATATGGGCATATTGTAATAAGGTTTGGCGCTATGGAGGCTGAGGGGCTTGCAGGGCTTTGGAAATTGGGACAGAACTGGGCAAACTGCACCTGAAGCACTGAAAGCGAGACTTTAGAGAGGGGAGGAATCCACAGGGAGCCATAGCTGGTAGTTAGGTTGGCAGCAGTAGCAGAGAGATTAATACCTTCCTGTCTTTTGTACCTTCAGAAAAAGCACCGAGGCATTCTGAATAATAGAAATGGGCTAGTATAAGGAGGAAAATTTAAAAAAAAAAAGTGTAAATTACTAATTACTTGCCTTTGGTTTTACCCTAAAGATCTCCTTCTTTCAAAAGAACCTGGAATTTCTGTTTTAATTTCTTAATGTGAGACTCTGTTAAAATACTATTCTCAGGTTCTGAATTCCAAATTGAGAGAAGTAGGTAGAGACAGTTATGGATAGCTACATAAATCTGTATGGTTTCATCTACTGTTCTTCCATTACAGTCCAAGAACCTAACGTTTGATAAATTCTTTGTCATGTCACACCTAATTAAGAACAAAATATGATAATTACAGCTGAGTGAAAAATTGGTTTCCCACTAGGAAAAAAAAAAGCACAAGAGAATTAGAAAGCTGTCTCCATCCAACATCCAGCTAAGCCTAAGAAAATCAGTTAGAGTCAAAAAATCTTTGTTGATTGGTTTTTAGTTTTCATTGTCAGCCTAAACTTTTTAAAGAATGATATGTCAACTCAAGCTGGAAATTGTCATGTAAAAAATACTAGAATTATCAATTTCCTTTAATTTTTATCTTTAATAGGCAAAAATGAAGTGAAATAATCTTTTGATACCAACTAGCCCAATATCAGCGAATCAATATTCTCAGACAAAAAGGCATAACTAGAAGATTCCCAACTCATCTACTAGATGCCCCAAATCACATCTTTCTCAGCCTAAGAATACTTTTTTTTTCCTGAAGCAGACTGTTGAACCGTGCTTTTCTGTGACTCATATTTATCCCAGCACAGATTTACACATTTGTAATGTCAAAAAGAGCAAACTTCAGTATGATTAAAAAACCGAGCTCAGGCTTCCCGGCAGAAGATATCTAAATAGCATGACAAATTGCAAGATCTCCTTTTAGCCTGCAGGTAAAAATTGATGTAGAGATCAGCAGATGGACTGATAAGCATGAAGAATACAACTGTACCTGGCAAGTATTATAACCTTCAAGAACACTTGGCACATCTTATAATATCCACTGCTGTGAGCTGATGCAGCTTAAAAGGTTAACAAATTTATACATGCCTCGTATTCTCATTTCTAGCACAGATCCTTCCAAACATGTCACATGTACTCATCCTCATTGAAGATTAACTGCACAACAACTTTGAAGCGTTAAAACAAGCTGTGCTGGAGTTCCAGGAAAGCAAACCTGGGCCACGATACTTTCAACAAAGCAAAAATAGCTTGGTGCTTCAAGTAGACTGCCTGCTTTTTGAAAAGCTTTCCCAGAAACATTCACCTTTGGTCTGTGACCTGGCATTAAAAGTGTGACACCAATGGAACTTTAATGGAAAAAGTTTATGGGGTAAGAAAAGCTAAACTTAATTCTGCAGAAGCAGCTTCATTTTAATTATGTATTCAAGGAATGCAACAGCATAATTATTAGCCCTGTCTGTTGTTCCTCTTCATTTCAGTGTTTTACTTTGCATTGCATTCATTCTTTCAGTAGAGAATAAAGACGATGCCTTCTAAAAGCTGCTTACTGCTTTAGTAGTTGCATAGTTCTATGAACATACCTTCAAATTTAGATGTTATGTCCATAAAGCCATCACATGCTGAAGAGTTCAGTTACTTCACTAATAACTGTCATAAGATGCACTTCCACAGAGTTATTTTTGTAACCTGGCTAGAAATGACTATGAAATATTTCTGTAGGTAACCGAATATTTGTCTTTGTCTGATGGCTGCCCTAACTATTTCCCTGTAATGTATTTCTGTTGTCCCTGTGCTCCTGAGCCAGAGATGCTGTATTCCTCAAACAACAAAGGCAGGTGCTACTGATCCTGTTACTGCCTTTACAGGTGGGTAAGTAGTTGCTGGGGTTTGATTTGTTCTACTAAATTGCTTTTATGTCTCCTAACTACAGCACACTTAAAGGTGCTTTTGCTTTCCTTCTGATGTTTAGTGGAAGCCGTACTTCTTGTTAGACTCAGTTGATAACCCTGTACTTTGCCTTGCTTTGCTCATCTTTGCTCTCCCTTTAAAACTTTTTCTATTTTCTCCATCTCTCTCAGTGAAGTCCAGCTTGTGACTTGGAAAGCAGGACTGAAACCAAGGAGAAGGGCAGGGGGAGAACCTCTGCCAAGCACTGAACGTGCTCCTGTTCTACTGATGCAGCGGGCAACATTGCCCAGCCCTGGACAGGCAGCAGCCGGGCTGCCCGCTCATGCCACTCCCTGGGGAACGAGGGTCCAAAGGCCTCCACCTCCAGCACCCAGGGGTGGCCAGTGGTCATGGATGGCGAGGGGGATATCCCAGCTGACTTGGGGCACCAGTCAGCAGCGAGTTGCTCTCATTCTCAGGAGAGGAAAGGAGCACAGGGGGATTCTGAATCACAGGTTTGTCTTTCTCAGGGCAAATTTCATGCAGAGCCTGGCTCAGTAGTTTGCCGAGACTTAAAATTTAGTTCTAAAACTGTAGTTTTTCTCCCTAAACAAGTCAAACTTTCCTTAAGGAAACATAAAGGAGAAGACGAAAGATATTTTCTTTTCTGGGAGATATTTCCAAAGGGGGAAAAAATGTAGTAACTTGTGAAGCTGGCTTTAAAGTCTGATTTTCAAACTCTGATTGGTCCATTCATAAATCCTCCCACAAGCCAACTAAGAGTCATTATAACTTTGCCTAAATATAATTTTTTTTTATTTTACTTATTTTTTGCCTGTCCTCATCTTCTACCTCACTTCCAAGGATGTGACTAACCTTCCTCCCATCTATCCTTTCAGCCTCTAGACTGAGAGTAATTTGGTTCACTTCAGTACTGCACATGTTTTAAAACATGGGGGAAACATGCACTTCTAAGGAAAAAGTACATAGCAAGGTGTCACCAGGAAGACTTGAAAAGAGAATGAGAAAAATAAGACAAGGATAATAAGAGACATCCCCCAAAAACCTCCAGAAAATAAGAACATGTAATACAAAACCATACTGGAACAAAATCAAAGTAAATAAACTCATTTCAGTACTAGCAGTACCTTAAATCTCTTCACTTCTAAAATATTTTCTTCACTCCTTTTTTCCCCCCTCTTTCTTCTTCTGCTTGAGAACACAATGAAGGACCAGCATCACTTGCCCTGAGTAGCACCTTACTGCAGAAATATCCTTGTGAAACCCAGTTTCTTTATTTAGGGAGAACTGGTGATTGGTAGTGCATGACCAATTACACTAATTGGTGCATGCTCTTCCTGCACCTGTCTTAGCCAGTCAGCTGAACTTTGGTAGGTTATGGGAAAGGCTTTGATGGTTTTGTCCTGGAGAAGAAAGAAAACCCAGTTCATAGCCATTGAATGTGATTCCCCTTTGAAGAAGCCTCGTCCATTACTTTCCTCACCTCTAGAAATCTGGTTGATTTTTCCAGGTTAGTCTAGCTCTCTTGTTAGAGTCAGAATGATGTATTCTCCCTTTAACCTTATGCTCGGATGCCCTGCACAGAAAGGATCCTGCAATTATAATTAAAAGAGATCCATGGGCTGGGTCAGCAGCATGCCTATACTCCCATCTGTTAAGGGAGCAACAGTCCCCACTAACAAGGTGATAGGGCCGTTTTCAACAGGACGTAAAAGCCAACTGAAGATTATTTTAGAGAGGAATCCTACCAGACACAGAAAGTGCCATATTTTCGGCCAGTAGGACCTTCTGTTTGCAAACACCACCAGTTCAGAGCCAAATGTCTCATTACACAGGACCATAGCACCTGTGGACATCACCAAGAGAACCCGTGCCTCTCCTCTGCCTCTAGTTTCCTTGTCAAGATGACTGGGTGTTGTTCAGTGGTATAATGCCGTTATTTAGCCACACTTTTTGGTTATGTTTGCAGCAGTACCTCCTAAATGCTAAGCCATCTTTAGTTTCAGTTAACACCACCACTTCCCTGAGGGTCTCCCCTGAAGAATCCTTGTTCATAAACCGTAGAAAGTTCAGTTTTGAATCATTGCTCTTTAGAAATCATATTTTTTTCCTGTGCATGTTGCATAGCTCAAGGGAGAGATCAAGAAAAAGAAAAGCAAAAAGAAAATAAATCAAAGGTATCTTAGTTTTATATAGCACCTTTCAGGCTAAGTGTACCCACCAGCACCTGACAGCAGTGTGATCTGGAAGCTCCCAGCTGTCCTTAATATTTTAAAGGCGTGGGGCTTAGCTTCAGGAGAAGGTTTGGTGTTCTGGATCCTGGATGGTCAGAGGAACTTCTCTCTGACCTTGAGAAAGAAAATTTCAGCCTAAAATGGAGCTGAACTTCAGAGACATCTGGCCTGTTCTCCAGCATGCTCAGCACGGCCCCCTTGAGGAAAACCCTCTCTGAAAGGCTTACCCATACCTCAATCAGACAGCACAAGGGTCCTGCTCCTGCTTTTGGGGCTCCTTAAAAAGTTATGACAGAACATCTAAGGATGTTTTTGCTGCAGTGTGTCCAAATGCCACAATTAGAGACCTTGGTCTTACAGCAGTAGATGTTGTGCTCTCACATAAGAAGTGAAAGCAAACATGTTATACAATAACCTTCAAAAAATTAATGAGTGCTATATGATAGCACTTTATTATGCTTGCCAGCCTTCTCCAGCTAGATTTGGCAAAAGGTCTTCTGCCATAAAAACCTGGCTGTATATTTGAGGCAATCTAATAAATAATTAAAGGAAGTACCTACCTTAATAAATTTTTTAGAACTTTAATATTTTATCATGAGAATTTCCTGTTCAGTTTTCCAAACAGATTCTTTGAGAGAAAGGCTTATTTTCAGACAAATGATGGCCGGGTTTGCCCCAGTTCCTGCCCTCTGTAGCTTTTATAGTGGTCAAAAACCTAGAAGAAATGGAGGGATGGAATCAATCATAACCTGAAATGATGAGAGGAAAAAGAAGAGAGGGAGGTTCAGCATTCGCTCATCTCTTACTCCACGGTGTGACCCGTGGTACACAGGGTACACAGGGCAGTGGTAATGGAAAGGCTAAATCCCCTATTACGCTTCCCTCTGCCTCTCCCCTGAGGCAAATCTGCTCCTACAACACATTTCATTGCTCTAATGACCATTTCTAATGTGTATAAAGCATTCTCTATTTATACCACTCCAGTTAGTATTTGTGGTACAAGAAAGCTTAATTGGGACCTCCAGTGCAATTAATTCATAGATATAATTCCAGCGAGAAAGGACTGTAACGCAGGACTGACAGGGAGTCCTGTGCGGCTGTGATTGATGAAAGAAGAATGCTACTTGTAATATGCTGACACTGTACAGAATTAGGCTTTGTGTTCCCAGTCATAAAATGTCTTTTGGGATGAAAGGCAGACATTTTGGGTTAGTTAGCTCCTATTTAATTATGTGGCTTCCAATGTAAAAGGGTGTATTGAAAGGATTCAAAAAGGGAGAAGAATGGAAAGGACTCTCACACATATTTTCATTTTTTTCCAAAGATTTTCATTATACAAGTACTCAGGGATCTCACCAGAGTAAATTCTGATTAAAAACTAGAAATGCTTTTGTATTTTACATGGTATTAGACAATGTTAGGGAGTCCACAACTTCCCTCGGAAATCTCCATCGCTTGATTTTTTCATGCAGTGACTGGATGAAATCCAAAGAAACCATTACACGTTATTCAGGATTTAGCCCATAATTTTCTCCTTATTTTCAGACCTAAAGTTTGCCATGTTGCATTTAATCTCATTATTTGTGTTCTGATTGTTATTTCCTATGTGAACCACTTTGCGAGTGTCCTTAATGAATCCAGTTTAATTGATTTCAGACCATTTCTCCAATGTATGATGATTAAATTGTATTTTAGTCTCATCCTCCCATGAATTTGCCATCCTTCTCTGCTTTGTGTCATCTGAAAACATGATTGGCATTCTCTGTATTTCATCCTTCAGCTCATTCATGGAATCATTCAACACATACGGCACATGGGATGCCCTGAAGTGAAGAAAAATGGACAATGAGATGCAAACACTCTGGGACAGAATTTGTCAGCAAGATATAAAATGAGAAAGACAGAAAATTGGTCTGGTTTCTGGAGCATTTTCCTGAGCCCCTAGGCAAGATTCATTAGGGGTATAACAAGAGAGTCATGTTGATTTCTTCTTGCTTATAATCCATTCAGTTTTTATTAGAAGAAGTTATATCCTTGGGAGAAGTTCACATCAGAATCTGGATCCAAAATTCATACTAGGTTAATATCAGATGTTCATATATATTACGTTAATTGGGTCTAATAAAGTAGGACAGATGAAAACAGTGCTAACAATACAGTAAATAAAATAAAGCAGACCGAGCTTCAGCTACCTGGGTGTAAGTGAAGAACTGTCTGAGACTGTAACATATCAATACATCTAACAATTAAAAAAAAATCCATAGAAGTTGAAATAAATAGCTAAATATGTTGATCCTTTTTTTTTCTGTATAGCTATGCTATCCAGATAAACCATTACACACAGATAAATGTTAATATTTTTTAAATGCCTTCAAATTGTCCAGTGATTGCTATGGTGACAAAAACCCAATCTGCCATAAACAATGAAGAGTTAAAAAAAGAATAAAAAGGAAATTTATTCTTTTTTTTTGAGCTCATAACTAACATAGTGGAATAAAAACCCAAATACCTCATGGCATTTTTATTTTTTTTTTTCATTAAATTCTTCTCTATTGAGTCACAGGCTCTTAGGGATTAGTACTGGGGCATTTGGTAGCTGTTGGCTACGAGACTTAAGTTTCACTTAACACAGTGCAGTCTGGGTCTAGCACAGTCACCACACATTTGTTAACCACACATTTATATTTGTACTATTAGATACAAACACATGCGCGGCAAGGGAACAGCGTTAATCCAAAGCCAAGGAAACATATATTTACTTGTTTTGTACTAGACTTATATTCAGCAAAGTATTAAATTGTATGGATTATGCTGTAACTATTGGGCAAGGAAAAGCAGACGACGGGGTGTTGTTCGTTCCCTAGGACTGCTGAAGAAGAGCTCCTCCTTTAGGACTATGCTGCTATTTTCTCCTGTTCCAAAGTTATTCAGCTATTCTTTTTTTAGTTATAACCAGAAGATTGAAACTGCGTCTAGAAAATACTTTTTTCATTGAGTTTCTCTAAAGCCTGGTAATATTGTGGTTGTCTGTCACTAGTAAGAGGTAAAAAAAAGCCAGCTAGAGGATGTCCGCATAATCTTTAGAGCAGTCTGTTCGTCCCTCCGGACTGAGTTAGTGGCACAGCCCAAGATTCACCAGATCCAGCTGCAGAGCCTTATCTTAGGAATATATTGGGCTGGTGCAAGGACGTGACTGTTTTACAGTCTGAGTTTGCCCTGCTTTTGACACAGTTCAAATACCCATGCACGATTTCTGAAAGTTTAAACAGAAAGGCAGCAAAGTTTCAACATAGAATTTCTGGATTCATCATTTACTATAAAGATGAAGGAAGGCTCACCCTGAGTGTTTTAAAGCACAGGGAGAGAAAGCACTGGAGTCTGCCATGAAATCTATCATGATGGGCACTGTTGCAAGAAGAATTTATCTTGTACTGACAATAGCTCTGAATGACAATGAACATAACAAGCAGGGCCAGTCAGGCAGCGTTGCCAGGCCTGCAGTCCCAGTGGCCCCTCAGATATGGACTAATGATAGTCTGATGTTTATGGCTCATTCCTCAGCACTGTGAATATAACCCAGCTGCTTTCTACGTAAGAGCTCTGTAGCAACAACAATCTGAGCCTCCAAGTGCTCCTGCCTGGATTGTGGGTTTGTTTGAGGAGCGCTAGAAATGAGAACATCAGTTGAGCTTGGTGATACCAAAGGTCCCCTTGGCCGACCAGCTCATCTCCAACACAGACCAGCAGTGGTGGCCTGGGGAAGAGCATACGAGCAGAGTGAGCACACAGTGGTACTTCCCTATGGAAGCCATACAGTTCTTTGTCATACCACCACTGCAGGAGAACACTGCGGTTTGCCTGTATTCTGTCTGGGAAGGAAAATTACCTCCATTCTTTTCGGGACCCATATAAATGACGGTCCTTCACTTCTGGATTCATTCCTATGAGAACTTGATTTTTTAGGCTTTGAACAGCCTGTGGCAACTGATCGAGAATTTTGTGGACCCAGATGTTTACACGAGAGCAATCTTCCTCGGTGACATTTTCCAAATGTGGAGGATAATGTCATTCACACATATCTAACTTTTTAAGAACACATTTATAGGTTTAACTACCATGCCCCGTTTCAGGGCAAGCCATACTGTATTTCTGAGGCTAGTATGGACATCATTTCTGAAGTAGCCATGCAATGCCTGGCTGCCAAACTGAATTTTTCCATATTTTTCATGCTGAGCCAATTTAATTTACATAGGGCAATATGCTGTCTCCATGTGTATTCATATCTGGATAACATCCTTACAGAAACACAAAGCCCAACCCGCAGGTGCTATCAGAGGACTGGTTCTCTCAGGAGGATTTGAATACTGACTGTAAACTGCTAGCTATTCCAGAATGCACATTGCCATAGACAAGCTGAGACCAAATCATTCTAGTTTTATGAATCTTGTTCAGACTGAACTATTTTTTAAAGCTGGCCAGAGTACTCTAAGTTTCTGAGCTTACTTGTGCCTTTAAATGGAGCAGAGTGACTCTATCATGGCCTCAAATTTAACAAATTTCGAAAGGAAGATTTTTTATACCTTTCTGTTTCTCTCTCAGACAATCCCCACAGATACTGTGTGATATTTTGCAGTGATTCAATGAGTCTGTCTCATGTGTTTTTATTCTTTCTTTATTGCAAGCCTGGATTATGAATTCAAATGTTTTGAAAAGTGTCTTTTAAGATACAACTGTTAGATAAATAAGTCATGACACTGCTTTTGTTCTCTATGAATGCCCAGAGATCCTATATAGCTTTGTAGAGAAGTCATTAGTTTGTTAAATGTCATTGCATGATGGAAATACAGATCATTATCAGTGCAGTAGTCAAAATCCAATTGATTTTATGCATCGTTTCAAATTTTGTGCTGCGGGGTATATAAATATCACTTCTATAATGAAAAGGAAAGGAAGATCAGGTGAGCAGTGTTTAGCAGCAAGTAAGGAAGTAGCAAATAAAGAAGTAGCAAGTAAAGAAGAAAGTAAGAAGTGGGTAATAGGCTGTATATCCAAACAGTTTGCATACCCAAACCATCGCATATTATCTTTATCCTGCAAAGCGATACAGAAAGGAACACTGTAAGACTGACAAGCAATTTAGAAGTCATATCTGTATAACTCATGAGGCAAGATTAACAAAAACATTCAGAACGTGAACGTTTTGGTATCCTATTGTGCTTGTCACTATAGATCCTCTGTGTGCATATATGTATATGATATTTACATGTAAATAAATGTTCTAAAAGTAAGTCACAGAAAGGATAACCAAGGACATACTGAAATTTCTTTTTCACGAATTATTTTTCCATGTAATATTTTAAAAGGTCAACATGTTCCTCTAACTCTAAGAGATACAGTCAACATTTCTATTTTTAAATTTACAGAAAAAAATATTGATAATATTTAATTAATTTGTACTCCAGGATCTTCCCTGGAATGACCCTTTTTGAAATCACATTTGAAATGTGGGATTGACTTACAGAAGAATGCTAATACAAAAGAATGCTAAAGACAACCATTAGCCAGTACAAAAACATAAGTAAAGCATCTTGAGTCCCAGAAGAAAGACTTACGTGATCAGTTTTACTTTATTTCTTTTTAAATTGTTCAGCCAGCTGAACCGTGTAAACAGATGATGAGTTAATACACAACACTATGGGATCCACAACCTCACTGAAAGAGATTTTCACATTAAATGCCAATGTGTGTTATGATTTGCAACTTTTCATTTTTTTACTTTTTTATATATATGTAGTGTATATATATATTCTATAATGTCAAAATAGCAATGACACACAGCATCTGATTTTGTTAAAAGTGCTGTGAATTTAAATTCCTATTGAAATGAAAGGCTTCTCAAGAAACCACACTGTATTCCATGGAAATTTCTGCAAAAACCAAAATTCCATTTTGCAACAGAAAGGACAAATTTTTTTAAGAAGTAACAACATCACAAAAAAAGGTGGGAAGGATCATGAGTCTCATTATGGACAAATAAAGGGCAAATTACTGAAAAGTATGCAGCAGTATAGGTAGTGATATCTGTCTCTCAGGGAAGAAACCAAACAGGCAGATTCTTTTTAATGTGGCTAGTATTTGTAATATTTCACTAAAAGTTTAGTAACCCAACTTCTCATGTAAACTAATTGAAAAAAGTCAGTTTCCACCACCTCACTGTTAATAGGAAAAGGATGTTGAGTTACACCTACAGAGCAGTTTGATCCTTGGTAATCCATTCTCTCTATCTCTCTAGAGCATGTGCTTCTGGAAGGAAAACCAAGGATGGCGTCCTATGAAAACACTCCATGCAGACATGGGACCTCTCTATGGTAGCTTCATTTTGTTTCTCCTTTTTAAAAACCAGTAAGAACATACAATAAGTAACTGAGAAAAATTAAAAGGGAAGGAGAAATCCAGAACATGTTCAACTAGGGTTCAAGGCAGAGAATCTATGTCTTATTTTTAAAATCTGTTTCTATTTGCATCTACACTTGTCTTACCATCCACAAAAGCGTGGAGTAACCAGAAATTTTCAAGCAGGAGAAAAATGGAAAAATAAGGAAACACAGCAAAGGAATTTATAGCAGATTTATATTTTCTTTGCGGTGTCACATTCAGACAACATGGATGTCTCCATCCCTTTAATTTAGCAGTGTAGTTTTTTCATTGTAGTTTCCCCTAGACTTACTAAGTTAAAGCAAGATGCAATTGCATTTTTTACTCAGGGCAAAAATCACCCCCATTATAAACTGTCTTGAAATGAATGGGAAGAAATCATGACTGGTGGATCTGGCTCAAAACTTAGTACCTTACTATTCTACCTTGCACAACACTGAGTTATTTTATTAAGTAATGTTGTGACTTTGGCTACTAGGATGATACCATCCTCAGCTGACCTCCCTTGTTCATACGAAGGACCTGGAGCCACATGGTCAACAGACAGCACAGTGGTACATGGTGATAACCACTCTGCTGTTTCTTTCCTCTAGTGAAAGAAAATTGTTTGAACATTAACAGTATTATAGAAAAAGATGATGGAAGGCAAGGGCATATTAAAAACTGCATGAAGACAGTTCCATCTTCCTAACATTTAATTTTTATTAGTCTACACCTTTACCTTGAAATGATTATATTCTCACTTCTGTATGTTTCAGTTCTCATTCGAGGGGCACATATTGAAAAAAAAAAAAACCAAAACAAAAGGAAACTCATAGTGATATAATTGCCTGGCAGCAGAACGTGAAGAACCTTATCCAAGACTAATGTGGGCTTGAAATGTGAATTTTCATGGAGGTGCTGGAACAGCTCGTTTCAGTGATTGCAGGACTGTGTGAACTTGCACATGTCTCACAGGGAAAATTGCCTTTAATACCACTCTTCTCTTCTCTGGTTTTTCAGAATCACACATTTCAGCATAGCCATATGTTACTTAACCACAATAAATCCTCCTCACTCAGGGGTTTATGTGTTCTGGGTACTTCGGACTCCTCAGTCACTCTGAAAGCCAAGGCGCCCACACCAAATATCGAAGAGAAGGGAGGTTTAAATTCACTGTACAGCCCAGATCTATCATAAAGCTTTCATAGCCTCCAGGCCATTAATTTGGTGTGGACAAGTGGGATATTAATATACTGCACTTGCTCCATTTAACTATAAAACTATTAGCTGAGTCCCAGTGTCCTAACAAGCTAATAAAAATAAAATGTTTGCAGTCTATCAGTAAAAGACAAGGTCAGTTGCATGCGTCTCCTTTCCTTTCCAGTATTTTCTAGAAGATTGTGATATCCAATAAACTTATAGTCCTTCACACATATCCACACGAGCACCTCCTGAGGAGTTCAGCTATCCAATGTCAAAGCCATGTTGCATCTGTACTACATACATTGTCTGCCAGATTAGGGTAATTTCAAAGGAGAAAACATTTATACCATTGCTGCTGAATATTTGTGCATTATTTCTCCCCAGTAGTGCAATCTTTCATCATTTGTGGAGATATTAACAGAGGTGAAAGTTTGTAAAGAAAACTAAAATGATGAATAACATTCTTTGAATATGAAATATTACTGAAAAAGAAAAGGGAAAACTCTGTTATAATATAAGAACAGGAGGTTGCTTGATAACATTTAAAAGCAGTAACTTGAGGCAGAGTTCAGACTCAGGCAGGAAACTTCCCTGTGCCTTGATTCCCAGACCTTTGCAGAACTGAGAAAGATTCAGAGAAGAATGCCAACACTTACAAAAGTTAAGCTAAACAGGATTATAAACTCCCAAACTCACAACATTAGTCATTGTGGGTTCTGAGTTTGTTTCCCCATGGGTAGGCTTTTCTTTCATCGTGGAGACCATGGTAACCCGCTCTGGGACATCTGATACTGGCCAGTGTCAGAGATGAGGCAGAACAGCCTGAGCCCCTCTGGCTTGACCCTGTGTCCTGGTGCCAATGGTGGCTTCCTGAGGGACGTACCATTATCGCTCAACAGCCATTATGGCCCTTCCATCACTTTGTGTTCACTGGATCCCGCCCCGAGAATCCTCAACCATGGACAAAGCAGTAATCCAGCTCCTCAGTACCTCTGCTGTGGTGCGAAAAACTTCATATCGCACACAAGGAGGGAAAAAAAAAAGAAGCTCTTTTTCAAGCAGAGGGAAAAGAGGAAAACAGAACAAGATGTCAAACTGCAGAAAGGGGAATTGTTAATAAATCAATCATCCTTGAATTATTTCCTTTTTTCTTCCTTCCCTCCAGGTCACCACAACCTCATCACCATAATAAATACTATTTTGTGTCTTATTCATTTATAATTATTTAGATATGGTGCCCAAGTATATTGGTTCTTTCCAAGCCTTCTAAAGCTTTCACCTCTGCTTAACTTTATATTGAATGAGGAGTCATAGACCCTTCAATGGTACAGGCCCATGGAAAGTCCACCACAGACCAGGGTGAATCGCAGTTCATATTTTTCATTGTGAAAGCACTATTGACATGAATTAAGCATCTTTTTGGCTTACCAATCTTGCATAATCAGTTTGGTTTATATTC
Organism: Egretta garzetta; assembly: GCF_000687185.1. NCBI lineage: Eukaryota > Metazoa > Chordata > Aves > Pelecaniformes > Ardeidae > Egretta > Egretta garzetta. Next base: position 2,827,582 of record NW_009258284.1, read on the forward strand.
ATAGTTTCTTATTTTGTTACAAATATACTGTGAAGACAAATTTTAGACCGTGATTTGTTCCTAAAGCAGTCACAGTGGCTATTAGTTATTCATAATTAAAGACTGATAATTAGGTACCTAAATGGCATAGCATTATTTCTGCTTCCAGCTTGGAGGACTGAATCATAATAACTAGAGTCAAATCCTTTTTTGGGTCCAAATAATTTCCATAAGAGCATGCTTACCGGTACAATAACTGGTTTGTGTTAATAATAAAATGAGTGTTTTCTAGCTTAGCCTCAAGCGCACCTCGCGACTTTATTCATGTCAGGACGCACAGCCTGTTTGTTCACCGTAAGCTTTCCTGTGACTGTAGCGCTCCTGCAAAAAGAAGCTGTAAACACTGGAGAAGCGACTTTGTGGCTTACTGGCAAAATATTTGTTCTCACTGGGCAAACAGTGCTGCATCATTCACACAAGAGGAGCTGGGAGGGAAGAGCAGATTTGCTTTCAGGAGAGCAGGCAAAGGCCCCCGTCACCCCTTCCCCAGCCCCGGGACAGGGTCTGCTGCTGCGTTGGTTGTGCACAGGGGCTGGCATAAGGAGCCGTTGGTGACTGTCTTGGGGAATGACCCCAAACAATGGTTTCCCCTCGTCCGTCCCTGGCCAGGCACAGCTTGTGGATTTGCCAGACTCACCCCCGGGATTCCTGGCAGAATTTCTAACACGACAGCTGTTTTGGTGGAGCTGTAGGACCATGAACACAGTTATAACCCTGTCAGTCTGTACGAGCCCTTTATATATTGTGTCAGGTCACTTAACAAGCCTCACTGGCCCTCACAGCTTCTCCCCACAGCCCAGGACCCCACCTCCACCCTGCCAGGCCTGTCAGTCCCTGCCCCAAAGATCACAGAATCACAGAATGGCAGGGGTTGGAAGGGACCTCCAGAGATCACCCAGTCCAACCCCCCTGCTAAAGCAGGTTCTCCTAGGGCATGTTACACAGGACTTCATCCAGGCAGGCTTTGAATATCTCCAGAGAAGGAGACTCCACAACCTCCCTGGGCAGCCTGTGCCAGGGCTCTGTCACCCTCAAAGTGAAGAAGTTCTTCCTCATGTTCAACGGGAACCTCTTATGCTTCAGTTTGTGCCCATTGCCCCT
>NW_009258284.1:2829041-2852499 GCF_000687185.1 Egretta garzetta
TGCGGCCCTTGACCCTTGCCCTTGTTGAATTTCATCAGGTTCCCCCCCGCCCAACTCTCCAGCCTGTCCACGTCCTGCTGAATGGCAGCGCAGCCTTCCGGCATATCAGCCACTCCTCCCATTTTTGTGTCATCAGTAAAGATGCTGCAATGTGGCTGGTTTTGAGCTCCCCACAGCACTGCCTTGCCTGGTCATGGGCCCCACCGAGTCAGGTCCACCCACAGACACATGCCCAGGTCCCTGGGGCTGGGGCTGGCCCTAGTGCTCCCTGGCTGCCCTGCTCCTGGCTGGATGGTGGGATGGGCCCAGGCTCCATCACTTTGGTCCCAGGGAGCCACCGGCCTCCATTGCCCTATGACAGGCAGGGACGTTAATGGTGCAAATTCTGTTGCTTGTTGTAAGGCCACAGAAGAAGAGTCATTTGGGAATAGAGCTCAGTTTTTGCTGGCATTCAGTCCCGTATTTAAACAACAAGCTTAAAGGCCAATCTTGACATGAAAAAAAAAAAAAAAAAGATAATAAAAATCAAAGAAACCAGAGCAAACTAACATGTACACCAATGATGTCATCAGCGCTGGGAAACACGTGCTGGATCCCAGAGTAAGGTAATGCAATGCCACCCGAGTCAGTGACTTCCAGCAGCAAAGGGGGATCTGGCAGATCCCCTTCCCCTCCCGCCTCCCTCGTACTGCCACCCTCCGGGCTGTTCGGTGGGCTACCCACATCTGAACGGGCCAGCGGTCTGAAATAGTTTGGAAGCATGTAACCAGAAGGCAAATTTCACTGCCTGAAGTGAACAAGTGTTTCTTTTGTGTCTCCTTCTGCCTTCCCCTCCCCTCTGTGGAAAGCAACTCAGTGGGAAAATAACCAAGTCTTCCTGTCACGGTCTCCCTTAAGAACAGAAAATGGAAGCATTTCTAACTTCTGCCTGTGACAGATGTGGAAAGAAGAAAAACACCTTGAGAAATGGGGGATGAAACAAATACTCTGGACACACATGCATGACAAACGACCACAAAACTCATCTGAGACTCAACCTGATTTTGAGAGAGCTTGTTGGTGACCAGTGGGTGGATGGAGGAAGAACAATTGCATTATTTCTTTATAATTCATATTGAACCTGCAGAAAGTACACTCTCACATCATGCTTTTCTGAGCACAGGCAATCATTAAGGCAGTAGCTAAAAAATAATATGAGAACAAGAAGGACTCCTCACAAATCAATCCTGAAACTATTTGCTCCCACACTTGAAAAGGCAGCTTCTGGCAATGACTAATACATATATATATTCTAAGGACACTTATAAAATATGACAGCTGTCCTGTCCTGACATTTAGAAGCAGATGCTTAAACAGCCCACAACAGGGAAACTTCCAGTGCTCTGTGAATCATTAACTTCTTCAGGAAGCCCTGTATGATAAAGACCATTCAGGATCCCTCACTTTCATTACCACAGAAACTTCTGCAAAGAGTTATTAGGAACTCGATACCCCATTCTTAATACGTTACCTACATCAGACCACTCTCTCTCGTATGAAGCAACACACATAAGATGCCCTTCCATCTTTCTCCTTCTGCTATTTGCACTTATTAGCCCTCAGAGTACGGTATGTCACGTTTAGCCCACTGTGTAATCGTGAAGGGGATGATGTTTCATTGCAGATACGCTCCTGTGGTTTACATGAGCTGTTAAGAAAAAGCCTGGTAGAACCAAAAAATATGACCCAGGCTCCCCTGGAGTTGTGCCTCACCACACTGAAAAAAGTGCTGATAGTTTTCTGAGGAAGATCTCTTTATGCAATGTCCTGTTCCAAAAGCTGGTTTATACTCATCCCCGTACGTCTACTTCATACTCCCCTTAATAGGAAAACATGGTTTATTTTCAGTTTTGTTTTCCTTAGTTTAATTTTCTTTTTAATGAAAATAATGGGCAAAATGCATTAATAAAACAAGATGGAATTGAAGAGAAGATATCACAGCAGATCACATCATGTCACAGAGCATGGCCTGATCCCGACTGCATGAGAGACACGATACTGGCAGAGAAAAGTGCCCAAGAGCAAGATAAATTCCATTGAAAATAGTTCATCTCACCATCTGGACAGAGATTTGTTCCCTGATTCACTGGTCTCCAACACTGCAAACTCTTCTGCTGCCAAACATCCCTACCAGAACTTGAGTAACGGTTTGCCTAAGTCCTGTTTAGGTTTCAGCGTCAGTGTCAAGGTTAAAGGAATGAGAAAAGCACAGACTGAAAGGGGAATCAAAGCCAAAAAAACCCAGAAGGACATGATAGCAAAGCAGAAGCCACCAACAATACTGAAGCTTGGTATAGCTACTGAGGTAAATCTGTGCATGGGTAGGGCTAGCTTGGAATAAAGAGACATCACACATTGTTTTATTTCTTGTATTAGAAAAACATGCCAAAGCTTTGAGCGCAGATGCTTCCAAAGTAAGAATTTATAATTCTTTGGCTAGTAGCTTGTGCAACTCTGACTAGCAATGTGCAATTTTGAATCTCCCCTACATCCTAAGTCCACCCCAGTTTGGGTCATCTTTGGCGAGATAAGTACCTTTGGGATATAAACATGCCAAGAGATTAGCTAAACAAAAATAAACTGAAAATTAATTGAGTCAAACACAGTGAAGGCAAACCCCTTTTTACCCTGCCAGATTTCTTTGCCTTATGGCTGGGCAATGAAGAAACACAAGAAAGACGGAGAGCATAGTTTCAGACTTTTGTGTGATCATCTAAAACTCCGATTTGAGGAGTAGAGACAAGCTAAGATCACTCTTGGAGATGAAAACTCCCTGTCTGCTTTCACCTCTTTACTCTCATGCTTTCCGAGTGTCCATCTATAGAAATGGAGTTAATAAGAAAATGGGGTCTTTGGAAAGGCATACTCTGTTATGGAAACTGGTGTGCTTCTTTCCAGAGATATTCTCATATCATTGTTACAATGCCTTGGTTGTTCACAGTATGGCGTCTTGCTGTATATTTTTTCATTAACATCCCCAGGATTCCTGTGAAAGAGCCAGGCAAGGGTTGTAAATACCATTATCCTTGTTTTACAGAGGGGAAATGAAGACCAAAGGGTAAAATGATTTGCTCCTGGCTGTACACATAATTGGTGCTAAAACCAGGATTTAGAACTCAGAGTCTTATAACACAAAGATCCTTTCTTCAGCCCCATTGCTTCCCAGTGCCTCTCCCAAAGATCCAAGAAGTGTGGCAACAAGAGGCTACATAAAATATTTTTCTCCCTCAGCTCCTTGCAACTCAGCTATCTTCTAACATAGAAAAATGACGTACACTCTTTGAAGACAAAATACGTGCCACCTATGAAAGGAATATGAGTGGTCTAATCACAGAATTTGCAGTTATTTGATTATTTCTCTGAAACCAATGAAGTATGCTTTGATTAACCTTGTTTGAGGATAGATCAAAAATAGCTAAGAGATTTTTGACAGAATTATCCAATTCAATTATGTCACAGGCAAGGATAAAACTGAACCAATGTCAGACCTAAAGAGAATTATTCTGAGTTATACTTTACTGAAAAATGAAGCTTGGAATGAAAATGTAGAACTATGATGCTATAATAGGGTGTTAAATGGTACTTAATTGCTGCCTTTTTAATGAAAGTATACCACAACGTAGCATAAGACTCTGTACCTGTGTAATAATAATTTTATCACTTGGCAGCTATATAGTTTAATGAACTGTTCAGTGTGCTATGAGTCTGTCTATCCTATCAGGAGAAAAAGAAAAGAGTCATGATGAAAGAGGGTGGAACACAGTGAGGTGGTAGGCAAGGGGAGCTGCTGTGTGTTTCTGGTGGGAAAGCTGGAGCATGGGCTGCAGGAGGCCCCTCCAGGTTCAGGTCAACTTCTCCACAGTCACCAACACATCATATAACCGAGACTGCAAAGAAGCAGGCACAAGAATTGTTTCAGGTGTTTCTTTCAGTTCAGATTTCAGTCCTATAGTACCTTCTTTTTTTTTGTCTTTACAGTGTTACATGTTGGATCCATAGTGTTTAGTAGTGCAGTCCCATTGACTGCATTGCACTTTTGCCTCAGCCTAAATGATCACTCCTTCTCCTTTATTTAACATTAATATTCTTTTTCCTTTTTCTGTGCAGGAGGAGGAATATGAGCGGGTATGCATCTTAGCATATCTTCTATGCTGTTCAGGTGCTAGCACTGCTCTCATCAATAGAGTGCTTGAACTTCTTCCAGAAGTGCCCCCTGCCCTTCTTCTGAGTCACTCAATAGTCATTAATGTTTAATGGCTGGCGGAATGGGTTGAGAGATAAAAGACAGAGAAGCATGCGCAGCAGATTTTGCTCTGCAGAGAAACCTGGTGACCCTTACTGTGTCTCTGGATTTTTTCACAGTGCAACCAGGAAGCCCACTAAATCCTACTTACTGCAGGTGATGATGACTTAGGATAAAGCAAAAGAAAACCAAAAAATGATACAGAATTCCCTAATGCTATTTACTCCCAAACTTAACATCATTTCATCACTAAAGTTTTCTCTAAAGAAGGTTAAACTTATGATGAGATCCTTTTCAACACAATAAAACAGTACAAAAGTCCAAACTTTAGGCAAATATACTTTATTAGGTTTCCCCCAGCATGGCCAGAATGGCATGCCTTCAGGACTTTCATACTGACTTTCGGGTTGCCCTTGCCTGCTAGGGAAACCTTTAAAATTTAAAGGAAAAAAAAAATCATTTGTACGTTCTGCAAGCTGAGGAAAGAAATCCTACTTGGTGTGATTTGCTATAATGATAAATTTATCAGAAGCTGTTCATTTTATCTGCTGCAGAACTGCTCTTTGATGGCATTAATCTGCAGTAATGATTACAGGAAAGTAATTCAAAGCTGTTCGAAGGGAAAGGTGACATGATGCTTTCCATCTCTTTTCTGAATGCTGCCTCAGATTCTTCAATAAATTACATATGTAGAGAGAGAAAAGATGGGCCATATGCAGCTGAGTATTTTGGGGAGTCTGGAAACATGGAACAATAAGAGCAATCCTTAGACTACATTTGCAATAAAATGTGTTGCAGATTTCAGGTAGACCTTTTACAGTGAAAGGCATCAGAGTCAGAAGTTTGGGGGATGTTCAATATTATATGTTTTCCATTGACTCTCAGTGAAGATGAACCACAAATTAACAGTAAATTAACGCTTCATAATATTTCAGATGAAGCGGATTCATGGTGCCTTTTTGCATGCACTTTTCAAAATAGGAAGAGATTCTATGACTGGTTTTAAGAGACCTCTGGAGCTCATCTAGTCAGATCTTTGATCAGCCTGTCAAGAGACTGAGTCACATAGATTTTGCCTAACTGCATATGAAAACACCCATGGATGGAGAGTCTGTAATCTCCCTGGTGACCTGGCCCAAAGCTGTACTTCATATTTGCAAGAATGCTTTTCCTTCTATCCAGACTGAGTCTTCCAAGCTGCAATGTGTGGTCATTGCCTTTTGCTTTACTGTTTCCCCTTGTTTTACCAAATGACTTCTCAAGTTATTAAAAATCGGTGCAATATTGCTCCCTGCTTTGACCTCTACCTTGTTGAGCACAAATCCTAAATTGTGCAGGATCATGGGATTACTCACTACATTATGAGACACTCAATAAGCTGGCATTTTATACTCTACTTCAGGTGCAGTATTCTAGAATGAGACATGATATCACCACTCTGAAATTTAGGTTTGGAGTAAATGTTATGCCCATGTGAAGACCCTTCTGCACAGCTTTAGCAGAGTCAAAAAGCCAGCTGTTTTGTCTACACAGGTATTTGAGAAGTGTTGAAGACCTGCCCTGAGACATTGCAATGCCCTATCTGCACCCACACTACCAGCCCTTAAAACACTTCTAGGAGGACCCGCTCATGTCCACACTTTCTCTAGTGCTGAGGGATGCCACGATCCTACAGGCCACCCAAGTCATGACCCAGCAAGGCTATAGAGAAACTCACACTCCACCAGGATCCCATGCACTACACCCATCCACCCCACAGCAACGGTCACACCATCTGGAACTGAGCATCTCACATGGTACGTAATTATCTCATAGCCTGGGTATATGCTGACCAGCTAGAGGTAGCCAGGCAGAGGCTGCAGGAAGGAGACTCAGCTGAGGCATACACATGTCCTGAAAGCCCCAAGCCCAGTATGAAGCCTGGCAGTGGTACTTACACCAATACTGGCACCACCTGAAGTTATGTTTCTTGCTGTCACACCTCAGATATCACTGTCCCTGCCATCTGCCCAGCTTCACAGTGAGCTCCAGCCATACTCGCTGACAACAGCAGGCAGCCCTCCAGCTTACACCATTTCTGGTCCTTGGCTAACAGATCATATTGCTTCTGTTTCCTGCTCAGGCCTGTAGTTGCGTGGAAAGCTGAAGGGCAGGGAATGGTTGCACTTACCCACACCAAGCCCTCAGTCTGTTCTGCTTTTCTATGGGGCTTGGGAGAACAGGGAATAGAAATGAAGGGTTTAGCCCCTGTGGACAAGACATATCATCAAGTGAAGGAAATTTGATTCTCTTTTTAATACAGTTCAGCCCAAAGCTCCTCTGGCCTTTTCCCCGGGAAAGGCCACATGAAGGAAGATCCTTTGCCACAGCCCCAGCAAGGACAGTGCTCTCGTGGCCTCACAGCCACAGTTCTAGAAAAAACACCAGTGCCCTTTGAATAGAGGAAATTATTTTCTGGGCCACTGCAGCATGCTCTGCAAAAGTCAGTTAACCCCTAGATGAAAAGCAGATCAAAGCTGGCTGCTCACTGAGCCAAGAATGCCAATAAACCCCATTGCAGCTGTGTTTCTTAAAATGAAACCTCAAACTAGCATTCTTCTGTGGCATCTGTACCTGGCTCTGTGAAAGCAGAACTTCACAACGTTCAACAGATTGTAATTTGGGTCAAGTAGGAAATCAGGATTTATCTTTCAGTTACTTATTAAACTGACTCACCCCCCAAAATCCAGAGAAAGCCATACTGTACAATTAAAGTTTGCATTCACATAAATGGTAGACACTGCAGGAGTGATCTCAACTTTTCTCTACTGTCTTCCCTCTGTGTCCTGATCTGTACCTGAAGACTAAATGTAGGCTGAGAATCATGAACTCCCAGATAGGGATCTGCAGAGAATAAAAATTGCAGCAACGTCAGCTGCCTGCCATGTAAGTTCTGCAAATTCTTTTGAAATTATTGTCTCTTGTATTCATCCGACAAAGCCAAATTTTAGTCAAAACTCTACCCAAAAAAAGTGCATGGTGATGGTGATGAGACAGGACTCCCTTTGCAGAAGGATGAAGCCACTGTCAAGAACATTCAGGCATCCCAGGACTGGGGAGATTGATATGGAGTTTGTAAAGCAGATCCTTCAAAACTTTCTAATATGCACCTTGAGAAATAAAGGGAGAAAACAGTTTCTGGGGCTGAAGAAGGGTAGGGGCTAGGAAAACTGCTGTGAAACTAAAGTTTCTCTTCCTTATTATGTTTCTGCCTTAGCCAACCTGGAGATGGTCCAGTTGGCCAGCTTTCTTGGATACCTTAGTCAAGGCATTGTCCAGCTGACTGCCTATGCAGCATTATGGTAATGGACCTGTGGTGAAGCTCCTGCCAGACTTAAAAAGAAATAAATGTGTGTTCAGCTTGTGATCATTACTCATATGCCTCCATCTGTCTCAGGTGCTCCTGCAAAAGCGCCCACCAGATCAGTGACATCTGATCAAGAATTGTCACAACCAAAACAGAGGTGGGTATGTGAAGATGCACGTTGCTTTGCAGAAAGGTATCACCTTCTGCAGGTGGATGCTGTATCTGGTCCAGCTGGGTGTCTCTCCACTTGCAGTTTTCTCAGGTTTCAGTGACTCTCTTGGATACACATGGAGTGCCTTATCCTGTCATATAGTGGTGCAGGGGTACCCTTTCAGAGGCACCAGGCTGCTACCATGGTACATGGAAACCTAGCAAAAATAATTCTGGGTATGTTGCCTTGGACATATCATTGGTGAAATATGCCCTGGGTATAGTAGCTTCTTGGTGTTGGGACATGGCAGGAGGGTGTGCTGACTAAATGTCCTTCTAAAATAAGAGCAGGTAGACATGGCACCTTCTGGTAAACATGGAGCACCCTTGGAAGGGTGATTCCCAAGTGAGCAACATCTCTATTTGGCTATGTGCAAGCAGCCTGGGTGCTGTAGTACAGCTGTGACTGACAACTGCCTGTATGACACACCAGCTGGAATAACATCATCTTGCTCCCGAAAGGCGTTCTTGGAGTTCAACATTGCAAGTAGTGGGAGCATTTGGCTTTGAGTATGCTCAGAGCATCTTGATCCATATAGACACAGTGAATGAGAATATGGGATTTGATTATTTCATTACTAAGTGTTCTCCTTTTTTTCAGGTGAAGTAGTCTGAAAAAAAATTTAAAAATGTCAGGGTCTTATCTGCAGTAGTACTGAACAAGCCCAGTTCAAAATGAATTCAAGGGGAGGAATATTTACCAATGTTCATCAATGGTAAAAATCTTTTCTGCTATAGAGAAGGCAGGCTTAAGTAAATGCCAAATGTTTTTGAAAATCGTGTTCTAAAGATTTTCTTTCAGTGTATAAGAGAATATATCCTTTCAATAACTAAAACACTGATGGTAGGATTGTAAAGCAGCAAAGAGCTGGGGAAAAAAAAGAAGAATTTTCCTAATTAAAACACAAAAAATCAAAAGGTAAAATACTCACTTTTATACAACAGACACATGGACTCTTTCCAGTAAGGACTAGAAGGGAAAATGTGATGCCTATGTTCAGAGATTAGAACAATTTTGCTAGGAAAATATTCTTAAAGACAGTGGCAAAAGAAAACTTTAGTCCTTTTTTTTCCTAATCCATGTTGAGAATTTACAGTACTTGGAGAGCAACGTGTCTGTTTGCTACATGGTTACCTGTGAGCATGCCAGAAAACTGTAGAAAGAAGGAAACAGAGGCGTTTGGAGGATGAGTGTATTGACTGGAGCCAGTGTTTAAAATATAGAACAATTACAATCACAGCATCACAGCTTCACAGTGCACATTTATTCACAGAGCTAAAACTAGTAATAATGTCTAGCTTTTCTGCAGTATTTCTTATCAGAAGATCTCATTGTATCATTGATAGCAGCTATTACAGCTCAGCCACGGGCACCCCTGACAGCACTTCTCTGACTGTCCGTACTGTCCTGGACTAGGAGAAGTGCTGAGACACCATGCAGCCCTACACGCAGCTGCTACTTCACATCCCCGGCAAATCACACTCCAAGACACCCAAGGGAACTAAAACATGTCCTGAAGAAAACGGTGTCAGAAATGTCATCAGGCCCACATCACTACAGGCTTTATCACACTGTAGGCACACCAGGACCGGAGACCTCCCTTACTCAGGGACATCAGTCAATGATAACATTATGCTGATTCCGAGGGCACGTGATGATCCCATCCTACTAAGGAGAGGCAGCTGCAGTGCCTTGATAATCAACAGTAGATCCACGCAACCTCAAAAGTTTGATATGGCTGTAGTATTGCACAGGGACAAATGAGAAGCTGAAAATGAAAGCCAGCAGGAGGGTTGTTTTGATGAGTAAAGCCCACAGGATTGGGGTGGAAAGAAAGAGTAGCATTTTCTTTCAGTTTTTGATTTTTTCTTCTGTACAGCTGGATAGCTGGTGCTTTTGCATCTAATGAACATGGACAATTTTTAATGAACTCAGAGGTGTGCATACCCCAAAGTCCACGTTCAAGAAACTGTAGAACAGAGATGCAAGGAGCCCTTATGTTTGTTTATTACAGTTCTTCAGATGCATGTTCATGCTGAAAGACCACTTTTCTGCTTTGAAGATGTGGGCTGGATCATAGCATGTCTTTCTCTTTTTTCTCTTAGCGGCCACAGCCAGGAAAGAGCTTCTAGGCATATCTAAGCTCAAAAGACACCAAGATTACAACCTTACTGTGGTAGCCCCAGGCATGCGCTGTAATACTGAAACAGGACTGTTCATATTGCATAATTGCTCACACAATTGCTGGCTCCTGTCCATCCTCCAGGCAGCACCCAGGAACCCTTCAGGCAGTTGCACATGGCAGGACCATTCCCAGCAGGCTGCATGATGAAGTCGTTTTGAGTATTTTAGGAGAAAAGATAGTTTAGGTTCCGTAGATGGGAGTTGTGCCAGGTCATATGCCCTCTGAGCCAGAGAATAGGCCTATTTTATCTGCAGCATCAAACATAGCCTGAAAGCCTGAAATGACCATGTTAAACATCTTTCAGAAGAGGTCTGTTGCACATGGGTATCAATGACATTAGAGAGAGAGAAGAGTGTCCATATACGTAAATGTTTTCCCTGCTTTTCTATACTCCCAATGGGAAAGAAATAAAGGGAATAATTGTTGGCCAGCTTGCACGTCTACCTCCCTAACGCTGACTAAAACAGCAGAAACCAAAAAGCTATGCTTAAGTTACAGGCACAGCAGGATATTACTGTACAGTGCCTTGAAACTCGGTGACTGGATGTTGTTACGATTCCAAGCTGACTTAGTAGCTTGGACTAGAAATTAGTTTTAACTGCAAAAGAATCACAAAGCAGGTTCTCAGAATCAGGGACTCTGCAACGGTCTCATTCATGGATGTGGTAGGGTTCACATTCCCCACTTGCACATTTATAGACCCACTTGTGATTTCATTTGTTCCTACAGAAATTATAGGAAAGCATCAGAGAAGAGTCTTTTCTAGAGGATAATGAAAAAGGTAGAGAGAAACCAGTTCACAAGACCGATGAGAGTTAAGGAATGCAGGAGGCTTGCATATCTGTTTTGCCAGTAATACTAAATATACACATAATACTTGATGCTAGTAAAGGGTGCAAAAATGGGGTTATATCTGTTCCCTTCTATATTTGCCTCTTCTGTCTGATCTTTGTAACACAGGACATAAAATTTACCCAAGTAGTTCTTCCACTGAGCTCATATACTTTGGATGAAAAAAATAAGTGCTTTTTTTTTTTGGAGAAGACATCCTATCTTGATTTAAGGGTACTGAGGGAATGAGGTCAAATTTCTCACTTAACCTGCTCTGTATTAAGCTAAACACATAGAACTTCTTTAGCATCCAGCTGGAAGACACGTCTTCCTGAAACAGAAAACTACTTGTAAACACTCCCCTGTGTTCCTGTCTTGTATTTATACACGCTTCTGTTTACTAACTTATTTTCCAAAGTGCGGACTCTGTAGGGTACACGGTGTACCACAGACTGCAATGGTCTCATTACTGTAATAATTGTAATTTTTCCTCTTCTACCCACAGCCCCACGTTTGAGCATCCACAGGCAACTTTTCTGCTCTGAACCACCACAAATCCATGTTCAAGTACAGCCCCCTACAACCACCAGGTTCTTTCCTAACTCATCCTTTTCAAAACACCTATAAATTATTGATTACAAACAGTAGGAATCTCTGTTAACTTTCATAGTTTATCACTGAAAGTGTCCGGCTTGCTTTGTAGAACTGGCTTGTTATTCACAAGTTTTGTGTTTAAAGCAAGAGTTTTCAGACTCTCACGCCAAGTACAAATCTCATTAATTACCACTCAGATGTAGTTACTTATATTTGAATCACAGATTTCTTTGGCTTAGTCTTGTGCAATAATAAACTTTCTTATCTGCATTAATGGCTGCTCTGCTGGATGTCTTCACGCTACATCAGCTTTTCTTCAATTTACTTTCACACATAAAATCAGCACCGAGCCAGATATTCATGTGTTTGCCCAAGCCATCATCAGGCACTCTGAAATTGAGTGGAAAACAAAAGAAAATGTTTTCCTTGAATGTTTCCATATTTTCTTGGTTATTTAAGAGTGGGCCTTTTTAAAGAACACAAAACCTCCACAACAAAAGACTGACAGAATGAGATATTTAGAAATATTGATTTTTGCCAATATATTACCAATGAATAAATAATATTAAGGCTCTGTTAAAAAGCTATTGATTCTGTGGGAAAATACTGGTTCCCTGGCACCTCAGCTCCTCTCACCTATCAGCCACCTTTATCAGTCTTGAAAATAATTAGGAAGTAAAAATTGAACCTATTTTTCCTCAAAGTGTTTGTAGCTGGGGCATCCAGCAAAACTATCATGACAACAAATTTAAATTGTCAAGAAAAAAGGGTATGTACTGGGAGCAAGAAGACACAGAATTCCAAAAGGCAGTGAGTGGCTTAACAGCCCCACCGCATTAATGCCACATTTACATGCTAACTGAGTAACCAAACTGAAAATAAATACTATTCAGGACCATCTTCAACTATTTTTATTTTGCTTAAAAATTTCAAAAAGTAGAGAAAATTACAAATTTCAAATCTGCATAACATGCTTAGTAATAAAAAGTACATTTATTTTTGCAAGAAAAATATGGCTTTTATTTCAAGTAAAATAAATCTGCATTGGAATAAAGGAAGGCAAAAAAGATGACCTGTTAAGCATGTGCATCACTAGATCTGTATAAGGAATTTATTGTGAAAAGATTACTGAGAATTCATACTTTGGCTTGGCACCAGAAGAGAGGAAATCTTGTCTGTTTTAAAATCTCTAGAAACGACAATTTCAATAAAACTAGAGTAGGTTACTCAAGATTTTAGAAGTTTGAAAGGGTCCTTGACTTCAGTTTTCTAAATACTGCATTGTGGTAAAGAATTAAAAAAATAAAAGGAACAATAATTTCAAAGGGAGAATTTCTTATGGATTTGGTATATTTTTTCTTTTTTGAGATGGTGAATTTATGTTAAATAAACCCAATTTCATAATGAATTTTGTTTTCTTCAGAATCTGCCAGACCCTTGGGTTTCCTAACTTTTAAATTTTTCTGCCACTTTTGGAAAAGTTACAAAGTGGGAAGATTACTAACTTTATTCTTCCTCTGGGTAACTTTTAAAACTTATAGGGGTTTTACAGAATTATACAGAGGTCAGAAAGAGAGGGAGGAACTTGACCACTCCCTTATTTATATTCAGTAATTAAATAAAATTCAAAATTAAAAAAAAAAGGGGGGGAGAGGAAAAATATCATTGCTTTCAATTTTCTATTTTATTGCAAAAGGAAAAGATGCTTGTTTTGCAACCTGTGTGCAAAAGGATATTTTGACAAGTTTAAAATTATCTATTCCTCAGCTCCAGTAAGTCGGTTTTGCTTTGCTTTATTTTATTACTAGGAATTCATATAATTTTATTGACTTCTTATTATCCTCCAGCTCTTCTGCTTCATAGAAATGCTATTCCAATCCTGGTTTAATAATTAAGCTGTATCGTACAGTTGCTGCTGGTCACATTGCAAACTTTCCAACCTGTGGGTTGGTGACAATTACAAGTATCAAAAAAATATACTTACAGTGTAATTACAAGTATAATTTATGTAATTGCATTATCTTTATGTATGGCGATGATATGTAATGGGACGATAAAAGGAGGGGAAGGACGGCTTTGGGTGGCAAAATGGTAGTCAAGGGTGTGATGTGGTAGGGGTAGTCAAAGGGAGATGAGAAGACAGCACGAATGAAAGACAGTATGGGAAAGGAAGCACCAAGAAGGGGGAAAGAGGGTAGTAGAAAAGAAAGCTGTTACGGGGATGATGACAGGAGAGCAAATGTACCAGGTAGTGAGTTTGCAGGGTGGGACTCAAGCAGTCAACAGCGTAGTTTAGCAGCTGACAAAAAGGAACTAACAGATTAAATGAAATGATTAACTGAGGAAGCAGAACCGGCAGCAATGTTTGTTTAAAAGGAAGGAAATCAGTTAAGTTACCGTCTAAGCTATCGAGAGGAACAAAAAAGCAAGAAGCAATGAACTGATTCAGCAGATAGTGTTGGACAGCAGCGTATCCGTGAAAGAGTTAGCCAAGTTATTTAATACATCAGGTATCAATGGGAAAAGAGATGAGTCAGCAAATGGACAAATAAATAGATCAAGCAGTAGATTAGCGGTGAGACATGATGTAATTGGTGAGAGTTAGCTGTCAGAAGCCAGGTACCTGGAAGTAGTTTCCCAAACATGCTGGGTAACCGCAGCAGGACGGGCAGAGGTGCCTGCAGGGATGCTGCTCCCCTGGCTGGGTGCCCAGCGAGCGCTGCGAGGGGGCTGGGAGCAGAATCATAGTCATAGAATCGTAGAACCACTTTGGTTGGAAAAGACCTTTGAGATCATCGAGTCCAACTGTTAACCTAACCCTGCCATCCCACCACTAAACCATGGCCCTAAGCACCGCATCTACCCTTCTTTTAAATACCTCCAGGGATGGGGACTCAACCACCTCCCTGGGCAGCCCATTCCAGAGCCTGACAACTCTTTCGGTGAAGAAGTTTTTCCTGTGTCTAGCCTAAACCTGCCCTGGCGCAGCTTCAAACCATTCCCCCTCGTCCTATCATCTGTTCCCAGGGAGAAGAGGCCGACCCTCACCTCGCTACAGCCTCCTGCCAGGCAGTTGAAGCGGGATGAGAACGTAGCAGTGGGTATTTGCTTGCTCCTACGGGTGTTCTGCTGAGAGAGAGGGGGAAGGAAGGCACAGCAAAAGTGCTCGACGGGGGAATGGCCCTGCATTTTGGGTCTCCTAGTTTGTGTGTGCCCAGCTCGATGCCTAAAGCTTGCTTTAAAGGTACGTAACAATTCAGAGCCCCCACGCTGCGGTGAAAGGGTGACAAATGGGAAACAGATGAATCTCGCTAGCACAGCCTTGTGCCCTTGCCGTACAAAGAAAGGGCCGCTCATTTGTTAGCCTCATATCCTGTGATGCTTTATCAAGCAGAAGGGAGAGCTATGATTCAAGCTGCACTTCCTTTTTCCCAGCTGCTCCTTCCTCCCCCTAGGCTTAGCAGAGAGGCTGAGCTCATTTCTGAACTATTTGTGGCTTCTGCACCAGTGGATAGATGTACAAATATTGTGAATCAAGATGCCTCTTTCGTGCATAGGGAGGCAGAGAGGAGAAACGAAACTGATGTTTACCAAGCAAAGATAAAATAAACAAAGATTTTAAGTAATCCCGCACATAGTTACTATATATGTCACCTTTTACAACAATATACCATTAGCTTGAGTCTTTAAATAGTAAAAGGGTGATTATTGTTGAGGGGCTTTTTTTAAGGCAATAGTAGAGTTTGACGTACTGGACCACATGTTGTGCCCTTGCTTGTTTGCCTTTGGCAAAGACGGAGCTTTGAAGAACAACAGAAAGTTTTTGTCGATATATTGTTATTGGGAAAGCAGAGAGACCTGATGAAGGACAGCTGGGATGTGAGGCTATTCCAAACAGCGACAGGGAAACTAGAGGAAGTGTCTGGACAGAATGAAGGAAGCTAGCAAGGATAGTTTCTAAGAGATCCAGTTTATGTGTATATTCAAACACATAAAACTACTCTCCTCTAATTATAGTCCTTTTTAATAAAACTACACCCTCTATTGGGATGAAATATCCAACAGATCCAACAGTCCAGTTTCTCTGACATTTTAAACACATTCATTTTAAAGCCTTGAAAGTCTTTTAGTCACGTCTTGGAAAGGGATGAGGCAGAGAGAAGCAGTCATAGCTTCAGTATTCAAAAGGAAGTTAAATGAATGAATGGATAAATAAATGAACATTCCATTGCTCCTACCTGTGATAATACAACTTCTTTAATTTAAAATTGTTTAGAATTAACACCTCTTTTCTTGTAATATTTTTCTATTTGCGTTTGCTTTAACTATACCTTATAGTCTGTAGTTCCTCAAATGTTAGTAGGGCATCTTAGAGTGAGGCAGTAGTCTCGGTATGGAAAGCCATTACAAATTCGTTCATTATTTTGCAAAAGGTAAACATCAAGTACACTTCTTTATATTTGCTAATGTCTCCTCTCCCTTTTTTAAAAACTGGAAGGATCCTGGTTCTTCTCCTTTGCTTTGGAAATTTCAAAGAACGACAGAATGGAAAGGATTGGAAGGGACCTCCGGAGATCATCTAGTCCAACATCCCTGCTCAAGCAGGTTCACCCAGAGCAGATTGCACAGGACTTCATCCAGGTGGGCTTTGAATATCTCCACATATGGAGACTCCACAGCCTCCCTGGGCAGCCTGGGCCAGTGCTCTGTCACCCTCAAAGTAAAGAAGTTTTTCCTCATATTCAACTGAAATCTCTTATGTTTCAGTTTGTGCCCATTGCCCCTTGTCCTGTCGCTGGGCACCACTGAGAACAGTCTGGCTCCGTCCTCGTGACACCCACCCTTAAGATATTCATATGTGTTGATGAGGTCCCCTCTCAGTCTTCTCTTCCTCAGGCTAAACAAGCCCAGCTCTCTCAGCCTTTCCTCACAGGAGAGATGCTCCAGTCCCCTCATCAGCTTTGTTGCCCTCCTCTGGACTCTCTCTAGGAGTTCCTCATCTTTCTTGAACTGGGGAGCCCAGAACCGGACACAGTACTCCAGGTGGGGTCTCACCAGGGCAGAGTAGAGGGGGAGGAGAACCTCCCTCAACCTGCTGGTCACACTCCTCTCAGTGCACCCCAGGATACCATTGGCCTTCTTGGCAACAAGGGCACACTGCTGGCTCATGGTCAGCTTGTCTTCCATCAGGACTCCCAGGTCCCTGTTGGCAGAGCTGCTTTCCAGCAGGTCAGCCCCCAGCCTGCACTGGTGCCTGGGGTTCAACCTCCTCTGGTGTAGCACTCAACACTTGCCCTTGTTGAACTTCATCAGGTTCCTCTCTGCCCAACTGTCCAGCCTGTCCTGTTTTTTCAAACTGCCTCCAGAACTGCCATTAGCAGTCCAGACAGACCATTTGCTCAAGATACTATGGTGTAAGTTTACTAGGCTTATGAGGACATTAAAATTTAGCATATGTTTCCTTTTATTTTGTTTTAAGTTTTGAGTATGTTTTTTGTTAAAGTTCTGAAATTTTAGAATTTCTCTATTCCATCTGCAGTGCGTAGGTACTTTCTCTTCCTTCACAGAATCAAAAAGGTCTGCGTGATTAACCATGGAGTGGAGGAGGCTGACATCTCCCTGTCTGTCTGACCACTAACAACAGGAGTCCCTGATCGAATAAGAAGAGTAAATGAATGAAATGGTTTTGATGAGATTCAACAGCATTTGAAAAATTAAGTACAATAAGATTTAGTATAGAGTAACAATAAAATAAACACAACAATAAAAACCACCATTAAATATAAAAACGTATACCTATAAAATTTGAGGTTGGCTACAATTTGCAGAGCAGAGCACAGTGAAGTAAGACACTAAAGAATTTTAGTGGAGCTATGAGAGAAGGGCAATATAATTCATAAGTACCTCAGGACCATGACTCACACAGTCTACAAGAACTACATTTTCATAAATTTCTATAAATGACCGGATTTGTATTGTTTAAAGATGAAAAATAAAGCTTTCCAAAGTTATGTTGGTAAATGTAGATATATTTTACACATTACTAACTATATGTACAATGTTCCCAAAGATTTAAAGAACCCCAAAGTCTATGGAAGAAATAAGGATGGAAGACCTGCTTCTATAATTTATTGCAGGAATAAGCTACAATGGGATCACAGTGCATTATTCTTCATCATGACCACAATCACATGAAAACTGTATTCGCTTACTAATGCATTCCTTGGATGTAAATTCCTTGTTGTTGCAGCATGGTTACATTTTAGCTTGCTTTCATTTAGCTTCAGAAAACAAAAGAAAACTGGAATTTTAAATGTATGTGCCCTTCTGTGTGGAAAATTTCATATCAGAAGATAGGAATTTATATGGACTTACCTCTGTAATTTTTGAAAGACAACATCTATGCACACACAGAGGCATATACTTGAAGTCTTGGAACTTTCTGAATGCTTTCTCTCCCTCACTCTCTGAGTCCCAGACCCTGGTGCTTCTCTTGTGGTAAGGGAGGATAATCCAAGATTAATGGGAGCTGGATATTCTGGAAGATCTCAGCTCTATTCCAACTCCATCTCCAGCTTCCCCTGTAACTTTGAGCAAGTTCACTGGCCTTTCTGGTTTTGCCGGTGCTGCCTATTTGAGAGGTCCAAGGCCAGACTTGCCTCCTACCCATGCTGCAGACACAGGCACCTTAGCAGGACGTACTGTCCCTCGAATAGTCTGGATGGAGAAGACCATCTTGAAGCTGCCTCTGACACCCCCTCCCCCCCCATTTTTGCCTTCCAAAGCATAGTGTAAACACATGAAGCATGAAGAAAAGTCAAACTCCCTTGAAGGAAAAGATTGGAAAAGACAGAAAGTAAGAGCCATGGGGCTACACGCGTTTATCTGCACTGTAGCCTCCTTCTGCTGCAGTGGAGGGGATATAATTTCTCCACTTGGCACTGCCCTGTGGGGAATCCTTCTTGCAACTGTGTGAGGATGGCCCTTCAGCAGTAATGACTTTGTCTGTGTACCTAAGCTGATAATAACTATGTCCTAACTTTTCGAGCTTACTTGCATGTAAAGAGAGTACTGCTCCTTTCAGAATTCAGGCTATTGTGCATGCGCTTAGTTTAAACCACATGAAAAAAGCCTCTGAAAACACAGGGAAAGTTCCCAGTCTGAGCAGGGACTAAAGCTGAATGTGTTTCTAATGCACAAGCTCTCTGTCGGCGCTGTGGAGAATACGTTGAAGGTGGTCAGAGGACCACGGTTGCCGGTAAAGCAACTATGTCACTTGGCAGGGAAGTTCAATTTACTTTCCTCCCCACCCCCCCAAGGCCCCTTTCTTTTATCCCCCTTATTTTCACCCCTCCTATCTGCCCCTTGATCTTTCCCTTAGGGTCTTGACCACCCCGTGGGTTGCTTTTTTTTTTTATCCTTTCCACACTTCATTATTATTTTCACCTGCTGGTTTATATAACTGCTACGCAGATTGCTGCATTTGCTTTTCAGTGAGGAAGGCTAATCTCTGAAGCAATGGAATACCAAAAAGCCCCATAAACTATGTTAATTTATACTTTATATATATTCATTAGCAAACTATGTTCAAAACAAAAAAAACCCCATCATTGCATATACTCACATGGGTGAAAACCAGAGTACCCTATTGCCCTACAATAGACAAAGCTCAAAGTTGAATAATATCTCCCTCTCAGAAAGGGCCCATTAGTGAAATAAAACCCAAAGCCTTGAATGCACTGCGGGGCAGTAGAAATTCCTAATGCTAATATGAAAAAAATGAAGTGTTGTAAAAGCAAAGAAGTAGGAGGCCTAGCGGGCAAAACGCGAGCGGGAAGATTAATACTGAAATAGGTGCTGGAGTAACTGCAAGAAGAGCTTAAGGGACACAGATCTAAGTGGTAAATTAATATATACAAATTTCCCTACTTAAGGGAATGAGAATTCCCTTCCCAATGCTGGATGAAAATAGACCCTTTTGACTCACAGTGTTTTGTAAAGATCTTTTTTTACCTTTGGAGAAATGCAAACAGGGAAATTTAAACCTAAAACATTGCTCATCCTAAGAGAATTGAGTTCTGGGTGAATGGATGGATGGATATAGATAATGTATTATTCAGAATATTATAAACTCCATTTTTGGCTAAAGAGGAAATAATGACATTTTTTTGTTGAGCTGGAATGCTGATGTATTTGCTGAAACTGTTTCTGACTTAGAAATAAATCAAGTGAAACAATTTGGCCATGGTAAATATGCTAATAACTGTCTGTACAAGTTTGATAAAAGTATTCTATCCTGCCAGTGCTTTAATTTATGAACTAATGTGGCTATGATGACTGGAAAATTAGTATGTGAAGTAGTTAAACAAGAGGTATAGAAAACATGTTCAAGGAGGTGGCTCTTCAGAGCACTTTCTTCAGGGATGCTTCCAGATGTTGTGCTACCCTGGGCTGCGTAAGAGTAAATAGCAGTTTTAACAACAAAAATATTAACTGCGTTTTTTGACTTATTTCTAAAAAAGCCTATGTTTTCGGTAATAGTTTCAATGTGGCTAAGAGACAAGCCTAGCACAAAAAGCAAGCTCGGTCTAGTCTCCAGCTGGTCTGGCACTTTGACACAGGGCTGCTCCTAGGAGAGAGAAATTCAGGGCAGTGCTTCCTTGTTGCTTGAGCTCAGGTCCAGCCCAGAGTGATTTTACGTGCACTGGTGCACACGAAGGGTATACCTTGTTTGTCTGAACTAGCCTTACCCTGGCTAGCCTGACTGCCAAGGGCAAGGTGATAAAGCTCAGAAATCCTGCCTAGACCTCCCTGTGGACATTTGGGCTGTTGGCCTTTGTTGGCATTGGCTCCATGACCATCACACCATTGGGAGCCACACCTGAGCTAGTTTCAGGTTAAATGGACTGCATTTAGTTGTAGTCAAGATATAAATATACACCAGGAAAAAACATGCAAGTGTTCAACAAAAAGAGTCATCAGATACATTTTAATTAACTCCTGTTTACAGGTGCCAGTTGTAATCTGTACTGCCATTCTGTTTTTACGGATACACAGCAAGAATTATTTATATAAACCGTTGAAATCTGCAAATAGTTTCAAATCAGGAATGCTTTTTAGAATTCATCTATTTGTGGCAATTCATGGACAGCAGAGAAAAGACCAGCAAAATTCATTAAATAAATTACTCATTGTGGATTACTTCACCCACCACTTCCAAATGTGAATCAAGAAATAAACACATTTTCATAGCAACTTAAAACAAAACAGGGTACACAGATGAACTATTTCTGCCTGCAAGCACATTTCTGTGGTAAAATATCACCTCATTTAGAATTAATTTATAACATAATTTCAACTTTGACAAGTCATTTCAGTTGAAAGTCCGTATCTGTGCACAAAGCACAAAACACAGATCTATCTTTAATAAATATCAGTAAAGCCCTAGTCGCACTTACGCTGCATGTACAGTTCTGTTCAATGACAAGCAATAGGGTAGAAGATCTGGCTGGGCTACAGATGGCAAAGCTTGTTTGTAAATTTAACTTTCACCTCTTCCCTTTTTTTTTTTTACTCTATGTATTGCAGATCATTGACTGGTAGGAATTTCAGTGTTAGCCTTTCAATGTTACCTTTTAGAGTTGGCAGAATATTTAAGCAGCAAAAGCTATAAATGGCATTTTAGCGGGAGATTTTGCTTTGGTTGTGAGACAGAGTTTCATAGAGAAATAATGTTGTCTTTTCCCACTCCCAAAATCATGCCTTTCATCATGCCTGTCTGCTACTTTTGATGCATTTTCCCTGATCTTAGCCTTCAAAACCTTGCTGTTACTCCACCAAGACATCATTAAGGTCTTTGAGTGTGGTGTCTTCCCTGCAGTTCCTCTTTATCAGTTTCTACCTTCTCTCTTTTCTGTCCATATGTCTCTCATATGTTGAGATTTCTGGATCTTGAATTAATGATTTCTTCATGGTGGAAGCTATTCACTTCTTGAATCACTCATGTGTATGTGTGTTTCCATGAATAACTAACTGCAATAATAATTAAAGGGATAAATAAAAAGATGGACTGATGAAGTAACGTGTATTATTAAAGGGCTTAGATAGTTGGAATTACCCAGTAATATTAAAATAGCAAAGAACAAAATCAATGTGTAGACTGGAAGATGTCCTCTAACTACAGACGTGAAGAGTGTTAATGAAAGGGTGACTTGAACTATTGCTTAGAAAGAAAGTCGTCAGGCTTGTGCAGGTCATTAACCTGCTACAGAGTTTGCTGTGCTGGCTGTCATGTTTTCTTTCATGCAGTTTGATGGGCACACTATCACTTGGCAAATTTGCATCAACACATGAACACAGAGTTGAGATCAGCCAGAAGTGGCTTGAAAGAGGACTTAGAAAATGAAAGTATATCGCTGATTTGCTTGCTTTGAATATTCTATCAAAGTAGAGTGTGATGACACTTTGCTGGCACTTTTAATCATTTGTACGTGTAAGGCGTAAAGACGATTGTTCTGAATTCACAGAAGTCTTCCTGCATGACACATACTGCAGTGTCCTGGCGGTGGTCACAGTGTAATTATGTCTTCAAAAAAACCCCAGACAGATAAAATCTCTACTTGAAAATACTCTTAGAAAGAAATCATATAGCACGCCCACGATAGTAACTGAGGGGTAGATACCTAAGAAATACAATTATATCCAGGAAACCTTACCTAAAACATTATCAAACCCAAATAAAACAGATATAACTATGAAGAGCACATTCAATGCATAATATCACCTAGATGTGTCATGCTGGAGAGTTTCTCAAATGAAAAGTTTTTAAAATCTAATTTAAACTTGGCTAACGCCAAGGACTTTCCGAGGTCATAAGAAAAGGCCCTAAAAGTAATGAAACTCTTGTGTGAAATTCAACATTGAAATATAAACTAGAATGCAAACTTAGACTTATTTTAACTTCTAATTAATTTATTTCTCCATTTCTGTTCCTTTATGATAGCAGAGGCTATTCTCTGACTGCTGTTCCCATAATTCTTCATCCATTAAATAACTGTCTTTTAGCATTGTTCATTCATTTGGAGCTAGGGACTTAAAGCTGCACGAACTTTATGTTAAGTAAATAGAATCAGTCTTCAGTACTTCTGATGCTTGCTTAACAAGAGCAGGTTCCCTGGCTATGCTTAAAACCTTCCTTGAGATCTTCAAAGAGACTTGCAGTTATTATTTTTCAAAATGTAAAACAAAAAAAAAGACATTTTGAATAGCCAGCCACCTTTACTGTGCTGTAAGCACCACATCTTCTCAGCTGTGAGGATTTGCCTCAGATTTACTTGGTTCCAATTCTTGTTTTTTTCCTGTTTAACTTCTTAGGACACTTCATTGCTATGAGGGCTTAGGCAACAAGGGAGCTGCAACCATGCAGCTTTATTTACACAATGTGATATACAGCAGTAAGATCTTGAGCTTGCTTCTCATTTTTGGAAGGAAATTAATATATTTTGTTCTCTCTTCTGGACCCTCTCCACCTAGCACCACTTTTCAACCGATCACACAGGGCTAATTCTGCCCTGGCTTGTCCACATGGTCACAGCAAAAGGGGAAGGAATAAGGAGCTTTTCCCTGTGGCACACAGGTCAGACAGACTCACAGCCCAGGTGCCCGGGGGAACGCAAGCACTGCACCCTCATGGCTCTGCTGGGAAGCCAGGGTGGTCCGAGGAGGGAGGGTTCAGCCAGAGGCACGATGCTGCAGCCTTTGCAGCACTTTCCGTGTCACTGTGCATGCCAAGTATCAGAGTCCATCCAATTCATGCCAGGAAAACTCTTCCGAATACAAGTCTATGCCTTGAGGGCATGATCTAGCTCTATCTAATTATTTCTTTGTAGCTGTATTATCAGCATGCAAGTTTCCTTATCCTGACTGGCCGCTCTAACTCAGCCTGGGATGGCACTTGTGTTCTGCATTCCCATACGACCAGGTAACAGAAATGCAAACTGTGCTTAGGGA
>NW_009258284.1:2852522-2854644 GCF_000687185.1 Egretta garzetta
AGCCAAAAGAAGATGAACTAGACACTTTTCCAAGAGCCTCCATCTCACCCATGAAGTAACTGGGATACAGAGAAGTTCATCAACACCTGCAAAGAGAGAGAAGGGGAGTACTTGCCTAGCGCAGCACAGTCTCATGTGGATTGCCCCAAGCTAGCCCAGGGCAAACAATACATCTACACAGCACTGTGTGGCAGAGCTCAGAAACACTAACTGTGAACCTGAAATCAGCCTTTGTTAGAGCTATGCTCAGGCTTATTAGCATAGCTGGTCTGCAAGGCTAGTTAGCTAAGACACCGTGTTGTGGCTAGCCTGCTCCTGCTACCAGGGCTGGCCTCTTCAGGATGGATAAGGGATGCATCTGGCTTCATTTCACGGTGCAGACTCCCCCTGTCATTCACACCTGGTTTTGATGAAGACTCAGGTTCCCTGAACACTATCCATTTATTCCAAGTACCACCAAGACCTCTTGATGGTGATGGGAAGGCAATTAATAATCAGGGTATCTCTATGCTGCAGGCTTCAGAGGAGTCGAGAAATTAGCAAGTGAGCTGTAAACAATTTAGCTCAAGTACCAGAGAGAGTCTTGTCAAGCACTGCAGATCTCAGCACGCGCTCACTGAGAGGTCAGGTGCTCTGCAGTCGGTAGTGCAAACCAGGTTCAGGCACACGAGCTACTTGTCCTCCCTCTGCACTGCCCTGTACCCACCAGTTGAGGTTATACACCAAAGGTCAGACTCTTGAGAGCTGGAAGCCACCCAACACTGCTTCGCCGCCAAGCGGACTGCACATGCAACTCATGACATACCCTTAGTATCTCTGCCACAACTTCCAATTTGTTCCCGTTAAGGATCTGGGAAGGTAACAGAAGATCTTGTGGTGGATCAAGGAGATTGTGAATACATAACCATAATCTCACACCAGCCTGTTTCATCCCACACTTAGTGAAGCATTCGTTATTCTTGGTACTTTTCTTAATGTGTAGAATATAATTAGTTTTCAGTGCTGGCTTTAACTTAATTAGTTGTGATAGGATAGGAGACAGCCTTTGAGAGCACCAACAGGTAACGGCCTCTTTTTGATCTTATTTTTCCTTTTGATTGTCTTGTCTTTTTTTCCTCTTACGTAAACTTGACCTGGAAAAAAATATGAACTCTTCCACAACACAAGCACCAAACACCTGACATTCATTTTTTAAAAATTCTGCCTTGAAGAATTCCAATTTATTTGTAGAATAAGCACAGTTTGTCCTTGACTTTTACTTACAGAATATTTATGCATTAGTTTAGGGCTAAATCTACAAAGGAGCCTAAATCCCAGCTGTCTGTCCATTCTGCATCTTATATTGAGCCCCTCTTTCCCCTTACGCAATGTCTCAATCATTAGCAAACACACTGAGGTTTGAATCTTTGCAACCTCTGGGCTATAGCTCACCCTGAAGCTGCAGCTCGAAAGGGTATCTCACAGTACCTCCTGCTAAATTGTTCTACTCCTCACGGTATGATGAAACTGGGCCAAGGAGAGTCTCCATTTGGCACAGCTGGAAAAGTCCCACAGGAAAATGAAGGCCAGCTCCTACCTAGTCCAGGGGCTACTGGACCTTCAATGAGTGTCCATCACTTTAGGGACCCTGACACTTATGGTGGAGTTGGGCCAGCTGAGGCAGGGAAAGGGTGCAACGCTGAATGGGGATGCTCAGAGAAAAAGGGCCTAAAGCAACTTCCCTGCTGCCTTAACCTCTGCTACAGAGCTACTGAAAGCTCGGCATCCGTCTCATCCCTGCCTTCAGTCTCCCAGACTATCTCCGCAGCAAGGCTGAGCATGAGGAAAACCTGTAGAAGCGAGTGTGCGACTGCTCCCAGCAGTCACAGCAGTGATGCTCATGGTCGATGGCAGTTAATCTTAGTCTGAAAAACAACTGCAGTTCTTATAACTTTCAGCTGTTTTTCTGCAAAATTGTACAGATTTTTCTTAAAGTAATTAAAACAATAATTATATTATGAAAACACTTTACAAGATAATCTCCTCTTCAATTTCCTTTAATATTTTCTGGGGAATTACCATGGGCAACATAGAAAATAGGTAATTGAATTTCACTTCTATTACCATTTTGACAGCCTGAACT
>NW_009258284.1:2854654-2875273 GCF_000687185.1 Egretta garzetta
CAGGGTGACAGATTTAATTTCTCACACATGGCTTATATTGTTTTTAAATTGAATAATAAGTGGCATGATATTGTTTCTTGCTGTGGCATCTAAGCCATTATTTAGCAATATATCTGAAGTATTTCATCTGTATTGATAGCCATTACAATTTTCAAAGCAGAACCTCAGCAGGGATGGATTGATACAGCTTCACTGGAATCAGCTGTGCTGTGCTGGCTCACACAAGCTCAGGATTTAACCTGGGGTATTGCTGTCGTGGTTCAACCCCAGCTGCCAACTCAGCACCACGCAGCCGCTCGCTCACTCCCCCCGCAGAGGGGTGGGGGAGAGAATCACAAGAGTAAAAGTGAGAAAACTTGCGGGCTGAGAAAAAGACAGTTTAATAGGGAAAGCAAAAGCTGTGCACGCAAGCAAAGCAAAGCAAGGAATTCATTCCCTACTTCCCCTGGGCAGGCAGGTGCTCAGCCATCTCCAGGAAAGCAGGGCTCCATCACGTGTAATGGTTACTTGGGAAGACAAAACACCATAACTCTGAATGTCCCCAGCTTCCTTCTTTCTTCCCCCAGCTTTATACGCTGAGCATGACATCATACGGTGTGGGATAGCCCTTTGCTCAGCTGGGGTCAGCTGTTCCAGCTGTGTCCCCTTCCAGCTTCTTCTGCACCCCCAGCCCACTCGCTGGTGGGGTGGGGTGAGGAGCAGAAAAGGCCTTGACTCTGTGTAAGTCCTGCTCAGCAATAACGAAACCATCCCTGGGTTATCAACGTTGTCCACATACTAAATCCAAAACACAGCACTACACTACCAGGAGGAAAATTAACTCTGTCCCAGCCAAAATCAGGACAAATGCTATCGCTTTTTCTTTCCTCTCACCAAATTTTAGCATATTTTTCTTATCGATGACCTGGACCAAGGTGTGCAAAAAACCATGATAAGCCTAGCCCTGCCACCCAGTGAGCTACGCGAGGGGTGACACGTCATCGTCAATTTGCACTGAAGGCAATGGAAGCAGAAGGTGTTCTGCCTCTTTCCAGCAGCGCTCAGTAACTCATACGATTTGGGCTGCAGGAGCAACCTTTGTTCGCATAGCTGCCAAGGACATATTTACAGCTAATTCCAGAGACACCAACATTAGAATAAATCAGAGCAGGGAAAAGGGAGATAGCTCTCATGAATGCCTCTTTCCAACACAAATTTGAAGGCTAATAAGCATTACATAATACTGCTGCTTTCAGTTCAAAATCAAGTCGTTTAATTCACCTCTGAAATAATAGACCTGGATTAAAATCCTCAACTGTGGATATAAATACTTGCTTTCTGCACAAGTTAATAGCTTTTCTGCATGCAAGGGTAGAGGAAGTTTAAGGAGGTCATAATTTCCTACTAGCTATATTAAGAAAGGGTCACTTGGAGGTGCTGCGCATCCCAAAATGAGTTGCAAAAGTTCATAGGAATCCCTTGATAATGGCATTGCCTTTTGTGCTTCCATGATGCTGAATTTTAGTTCTGTTTTCCAGAAAGGAAGTTTCTGGCCTATCTATTATGAAATGGATGTGAAAATACAGGTTAACACAGAGCAGAGTCTCTGATAGTTAAGCCCGAAAGGAGAAAGCTGCTACAGAAGAAATCAGGCAAAGCCTAAAATAAATATATAAAGTTAATGAGTACAACTGTAAAGTCAGTCATTTACACTTATGTTGCATTCTTTGAAATCATCTGACCAAAATCTTTTCGGCTCATTTTCTGATGGGAATGTTGTGATAACACAATACAGACTCCAGCTCTCTGTTTGCAGGGCAGACAAGTTTACTTGTGCACTATCCCGACCCCACCAAGGTGAAATTAAGGAGCTACAACTTCTAACCATTTAATTATTGCAGACCCAGCAGCTGCAGCAGTGGGAGCTGTATTCCTGTACCCCCCATCCCTCCCTCTTGCAGCCTTCAACACGCACCTCACCAAGACCTTACAGGAGCGCTCCATGAAAACACCGGTGAGGGCCAGCCTGCGAAGTTCTGCTGAAGCTCTTGTAATCTTTTCTCAGCCTTGTAAAACAGAAGAGAGTAGGTAAAGAGGTTATAGATGGGGCAGAAGCTGGAGGGGGACTATATGTCAAATGGGAGAATAACACTGTGGGGTTGGTGGTGGAATTAAAATATTCGTCTCCTCTAGACGATAGTAATAATATCCATCGTCCCTGCTTATCCGTATCATTGAGAATATGCTTCATGCAAGAAGCTTCCTGTTCCTGTTTCAATAGAAGGTAAGAAAATGCTTTCTTTTTTCACCAGAATTACTACAGCATTTTGGAAAACTTTGTATACTCAGTGTGGACAAGGCAAGAAATATTTTGGTGGTTATACTGAGGAATGCTAGCAGGATTTAAGGAAGCAGTCACTAAAGGGTATAAAGTGACTGTAGAAATATTCCAGAATGTTTAATCGCAACACAGGCCCTCTGGTATTTTAAAGACCCCTAAAGGTACCAACACACTTGCATAAAATCTACTGGAAGAGAGTGAAAATGTGTACGTATTAATAGCTAACTTCATTTTGGGGAGAAAATCAGTTTCCAGCACAGCACTGGCAGGTTAATCAATGTTTTTCCACTAAAACAAAGCCAGATCTTGCCAGGAACAGACCTCGTCTGCCCACACAGGTGTTCTACCTTGACTGTGGCAAATAGGACAGGGAGCCCATCAGGTTTTACAGCTCACAGTAGCGTGTTTACTTTGGCCTGAGGTTGTGCAGATGTCAAGAAAAACAGCCATTTCCAAGCCAAAACCAAGTGCAACAGAACTTCACGGCCACTTCAGCTTGTCTCAGACAGAAGTTTTGCATAGCTGACCTCGGTTTACCGCTGCTGAGTTCAGGGGGATTCGTAGAGGGCTTTTCTTGCGGCTGGCAGAGCATGTCACATTTATGACCAGAATATAGTACTGCTATGGAGGAGTTGGTGCTGAATGGCAAAAAAAAATATTTTGAAAGAGAAAAATAGGGATGAAATACATAAATGATGAAATAGAAATGCAATATCTTTGTGCTTCCATATTTGCTGGGCTATAAGAATGCATCCAGCTGAAACTGTCATGAAGCTCCCCCCCATCCCATTATTAAGTCCAGCATATAGACAAGTGTGTTATTTATAAGCCAAATTTCATAAAGCAAATGTAAAATAGACAGATTTACCTTGAAGAGTCTGTAGTCAGGGACCTGAGTATTTATCAGAAATTCCCAGCTTCCCTTCTTCAGAGCATTCAAACTCCAAGAACACGTCTACAAGAAAGCGTAGGGAAAAATTCAGAGATGCAGTGAATCAATAGGAAGGAAGGAAGAAATGGCTGTGAAGAAACTAGGAGATAAGTGGATTAATCTGGCACAAAATTCAGAAAGGTATTTTCTGCTTGAGGTTTACTAGCTGAAATTTGAACTGAACATGGAGTCTCCTGTGGGGTATTTAACCTTCTGGAATCCCATTTATCTCAGGGAGTAAAATGTTCAGTTGCTTCTACAGGAAGATCAGTAGTCCAGAAGAATAGCTACAAGTTGCCATGATTCATTAGTGGTGGAGGAAAATATGCCAGTTTGATAGTTAACTGATTTTTAAACATCATTACTTTTAAGTACAGTCAAAGTAAACCTCAAAACAAAAAGGTCATTTGAACTGAGAAATCAAAACCTAGAAAATCTCAAAATTAAATACGGACTTTTTCATATGTTCTTGTCGTGATATTTAGGGGTTTTGTTTTTACTGCTGAAGGAAGAATTGTGTAAAATCAAAACAAAATCACAGAGGGTTACAACGTCAATGAATCTGTTTTGAATGTAGACTTTGACCCCACGTTACAAACCACAGTAGCTGTAAGAGTTAGTAGTGCGCAAAGAGTTCTCACCACAGTTACGGGCAAGCCTGTCTGACCTGTGGGACTGAGATGGTTCATGTGCAACCTTGAGACGCTAAAGCCTGCCACACGCTGGACCCAGAATCCTTGCTACTAAGTGCCTGTCCACCTCCTCGGGTTAACCGGTTGGAGCATGGGTAGCGATCAGAGGTTGCTCTCTTCTTCATCCCTTGCAGATGGCACAACGTGCTGAAGAGAAAACCCTTACATTCTTCTGACTCTGGGGCAACAACTGCCTTTTGCTGAACAGAGGATCATTTCTTCCTTCTGAGCCCATAGGACAAGGAAGCTATGAAGCACAATCTGGTTGTCTTTGTGGAAGCAATGCAAGATATAGAGGAAAGAATTTACAGCGCTGTTACACTCAGACCTTCTTCATTTCTTTTTTTTTTTTTTTCTTCTGAAATTTGATGAGAAGATCCTAGGAAATTATGTGCTTATGTTAATGTAACATTAAGGTTGATAAATCAAGTTCTCAAATGTCATGAAATGCAGAAGTCAGGCTGAAGGCTCAACCTTTCCTCTGGCTCTTTGCCTCTTTCTTAAAATATAGTCTGTCTTTATGCTCTTATAAATTATTTCTCAGACTACAGAGGAGTTAGTGTAACACAAACTGGAATTCTCTACAAAGCTTTATAAATAGTAAACATATGGCAGAAAATGCTGTGCAGCTGGGCTATATAAGGAAAGGGGTAATTTACCCACAAACAATTCCGTATGTTCTTCCTTGCATTTCAGTTTGGCATGACCATCTCTGTGGCTTGATCACCTCTCTGCCATTATTCCTGAAGTGAGATTTTGGATATCGTTGGTATTGTGGAGGTACTGTCCCTCCCAGAGATACTGATATTCATGTGCAAATGAAAGTATTCATATGTGAATATAAGTATTCATTTTTTCCTGCCAGGACTGCTGGCTACTGAAGATAAGCCTTTCTGGCCTCAAAGGAAAGAGAAAAACCTTGAAGGTAACAAAGTCTTTAGGGTCTTCTGCTCCCTGGATTGCCCTAACTGAACAGCTATCATAGCAGTAGCAAGGCAGAACTCTGTGTGAGGTTGGATTTTTCCAGGATCCCCCTTACAGCCACAGTAAACATTGGCTGCTCAACAGGAGCCATCCTCAAGTGTGGGCAAGGAAGATAATACTGATCATTTGTCTTACTGCCCCTTCCTTAGGCACCAGTCACCCCACACAACATCTTTCTTCTTCCTTCACTGAGTAAAGCCCTTGCCAATCAGCAGAGAAGGTATATTATAAATGGGGCTGTTTCATACGCACACATATCCAGAAGTTCCATAGGATTCACAGGAGGAGGGTGTCATGTAGGGCTCCATCTTCTGTCAGAATCCCAACCCATCATTGGTGCTGTTTTCCCCATAATCTGCCTCAAGCTGGTAAAAGTACCATGGCGAAGGGCAGATTGAGCGGCTGATCATGCGTGTGTACAAAATCTCTCTTCCACATGTGTAACAAAAACTGTGTCGAAACATGAAAATTTATTTTCCAAAGCAGGCTATTATCTGGTGGATGAGCAGCAAAGAACCTGGAAGATGACATGCCCTGTGATGACAGTCTGATGCAAACAGTACTCTCCAGGCTCCTCTAGAAATATGTCACCTCCTACAAGAGAGAGAGAGACTAAAGTTTGTGGATAATAAGGATAGGTATAGATTGTCATATACAGACTTTCTAAATATTACTTTTGGATTATCATTGTTATATGATTAATTTAAACAAAGTGCTTCAGCAGAGCCATCATCTTTGTCATGTAGGCAACCACTGAGTAAAATTTCCAGGTGTGATTATATTTTAGTCCTTTTCTTACAGAGTGAAAATGCTTCTGCCTTTAAATGGTGGAGCTCAGAAGTTCTGGTACCTACTGGAAGAATGCAGAGTGCACAGAAGCAAAGCATTTTAATTTCTACCACCTTAAAAAATGTAATTTGGAACACCTGAGACACAGTGATCCACCAAGGTAACTGCGTCATAAGATTGCCATGAAAACAGCATTGTAGCACAGCAAGCAAGGGGAGATTATATGGAGGACACCGGAGGACATGATCACAGAATCCCAGAATGGCAAGGGTTGGAAGGGACCTCGGGAGATCATCCAGTCAAACCCTCCTGCTAAAGCAGGCTCACCCAGAGCAGGTTGCACAGGACATCGTTCAGGCAGGCTTTGAATATCTCCAAAGACATGATTCCTCCTTCAGCATTGATCCGCTGACACAGCCTTGGAGGTGGGGTGGGCTGCAGCCCTTAACCTCTCTCTCCCTCTAGGTCTGTGGCTTTACCCTGGGGCCAAGGATCCCCATTCCTGCCCTGCACCTTGGTGGGAAACTGGCCTTACGTCTGAAACACAGTCAGAAAGAAGAATGAGAGGAGACACTTACATGCTTGTAGCAATCAGATCTGTTTTGTGCACCACCAACCTTCCCCAGATCATTGTCCATGAAGCTGTCAGGAGATAAATAGTATTTGAGCAGTCTGTACTTTTATTTCTCAATATGCAAAGGAATATAGTCCAAATGATATCCTGGATATACCCCATCTCAATATGAATGCACCATGTTAGAAAGAAGTCAGCTGGTCAAGTTTATTACCCTGGATAACATCTACTGAGATTTATCAGGCTCCTGACAGCAATTTTCATCACACAAGTAAGCACAGTATTATTATGTCTGTGACTGAGCACTCTTGAAATTTTGATAGCTTTCAGTCAGATACTCTTCTCTGGACACAAAGAGAAATTTTACAATTGTACCACTGCACAGTTGTCCCAGTGTTAAATAAATTCTTTCATCTTTAGCCAAAGATGTGAAGCATATTGCTTTATAGAAAGTACCTGCTGCATGCACATTTTTGAGTGGTCTCAGATTGCTCTTTGTGGAATTATTTTTACTTATTGTGCATAAGGCTGTGGACTTGCCCTGAGGTGAAAACTTGCTCTAAGAAGTGACATGCTTTGCATTTTGCATCCATATTTGAGATCAGGAGGGAGAAAGACATCTCTGGGTGTTGTGGGGAGGCCACAGAGCCTGTTCCAGCACGGCAGCAGTGGACCAGCCAGGGTGAGAGCAAGTGAAGAACTGTACGGCAGCAGTGCTTCCCCTGGACCAGCCAGGGTGAGAGCAAGTGAAGAACTGGTAGACCCTCCTCCACCACCATCGTACACTGGTGAAGGGCAGAAAAGCCTTTGCACTGCGAGAGGAAAGGATGTTTCACCACAGAAATGAAGTGTCACAAATTACTTCCTTTTCCTGCATGCAGTGAGGACAAGCTCTTCTCTGAGGCTCGGTGTTTTGGGTACTTCCACCACAGTCTTCCTTTTGGGCATTACTCATGGCATGTTTTAGCCTAATGTGAACAACTCCCTGGCAAGCCGATTTTTTTGACATAAACCTGTTGGTATATATAACGTTATGTTTAAGTTCCCTTCCATTAAATGTAATTCTTTGTGTCTTAAATTATTTTAGACAGTTTCCTTTAACATTAACTAGAATTAACATTTACATTGTGATATATTGCAAATGACAGCTGTTGGAGCAACTTTTTCCCCCAAGAACTATATTTCCTACCCGCCAGCTAACCTCAGAATTTTGGGGAATTATTATATAATGTTGTTTCCAATCAAAATAAATGTGTTCAGTTTTCCTATAGGCAGTGGCATTAAATAACAATTACACAGCTCGGTCCCGTTCCCACTAAAATTGGTGGCAAAACTCCCACTGACTTCATGGGAGCAGGATTTAGATCATGGTTGATTTACTTTAACATTCATAGAAATTATGGGTTAACCTCTAAAAGCAGGGAAAGTTTGGCCACATAAGCCTCCAAAGACCTAGATATTTAAAACATATCTGTTGCTGCTACTTGCACGTCATTCCGTGTGCTTTCAGTCTCCCCTTCATACGCTTTCATTAATCGCGCAGAAATGTTTGTGAATACAGTGAAAACAACTGGAATAATTAATACTTATTTTTAAGGGCAATCGCAATCATCAGGAAGGGGAAGTTTACCCTTTCTCCAGACAAGGCAACCATTCTTTTGATGGTAAGCTGCCAAAGTAAAATCCAGAGAGGGGCTTTTGCATGTTCAACCACACCTATGCACAACCTTACAACTCCCTTATTGTCCCCGTAGATCCAGAGGTGTCTAAACTACCCAGCCTCTTAACATCTTATCTTCTCATGCCAGAAAAGACATTTCCAGCTGTATGATATCTGGTGTGCCTTTTTTTTTCAGAGCCTGTTGCCATTTTCAGCTGTGCACTGAACTGTCCCTGGTCAGCTCTGCCATTCCCCAGTCCAAGGAAGAAGTGTTGCAAGAAGTCACTTCCCATGGAGGAGCCTTGCACTAAGGAAATACATAAGTCCTGACCCACACCGAGAGGGTGAGGAACTTCTCCATGTGGTTCCTCCAACCCCTTTTTAAGACATAGACTTCCCCCAGGAGAATGCCTCCAGGTTAATCCTTCCAGGTTTCCACAGCATCTTGTGGAGGACAGTGTTACTCAACGTGAGCTAAAAGTTTCAGGAGACTCTAACCTTTAAGGCTGCATAAACTGCCTCATTTCTGCAGTAATCCCGGGAGACAACATACCTCCACAGCATGAGTCCCTCCCTGTTTCTTCAGGCTTCAAGGAAAGGAATGGTTATTTGTTGCAGGCCCAAACCCACAGTAAATATCAATATTTCTTGCCTGACTCAGCTGCTCTACTTAGTGTATTGATCTGCCCTTGTCTTCCCATTCCTATTCCTGTGCACTGAGGGAGGACAAATAAGCAGGTTCACAGCAGTTATTTATGTCAGCTCACCCCAACACCAGTCCCAGGGGCACAACAAGAATTCTTATTTCTTCCCTTCCCTTTGCAGGGGTGCAAAATGCAAGTCACAGTCTAGCCTGCCACACTCTGCTCGATGTTTATGAATAAAATATGTGAATGTAGAAACCTGGAAATGTTATTGGAAAGGGCACATGGGGCGTAAGTCGCCTGTAGTCCTGCATGTCATCTGTGCTGCCAGCTATGGAAGAACCCACAATTCCTGTCCTTCATCACAGCTATGTCCTGCCGCAGTCGGTAGCACAGTTACAAAAGTGCAGTCCCTTATTCCACCATGCAGGTCACTGACAGGAATAATGTTAGGAAAAGTATAAGAACAAAAAAATTACAGGTTGGGCTTTTTTTTTTTTTCAGATTCTGATCAGTTAATAAT
This sequence comes from Egretta garzetta, assembly GCF_000687185.1. Classification (NCBI taxonomy): domain Eukaryota; kingdom Metazoa; phylum Chordata; class Aves; order Pelecaniformes; family Ardeidae; genus Egretta; species Egretta garzetta. Next base: position 2,863,772 of record NW_009258284.1, read on the forward strand.
ATTATGTTACTGTCTTAGAGTCTGAATTCTTTGGTACAACTGTGCAAGCTGTAATACATGCTTTTTGAAACGTCAGAAATCCCTTCTGTATCCAAACCAATAAAGAATAATACTAATAATTTTCTTGTAACAGTAGAAGAAATACCCGAGGCAATAAAATAGTATGAAAGGATGTTTTCCTCACCAAATTTTATAAAAACTTGAAAGCTTAGTGGATTCCAGTTCTTTTTAAATAGACATTTAGACAAAATGAGGAAAAGGGCCATTTTTGTTATTTTCAGGTGCAGCTTTTTCTTACAATGCTATGAATCTTTCACAGTACACCAGATAGAGTTCTTGCCCTTAAAAAAATGCAGTCCCTTTGTAACTAAACAATGTTACACCTCTGGTCAAAAAAATTCATCACTGAAATTGTACTCAGTTATCAAAAGCAAAATTAGAGGCAAAAATTATCCCCTTTACAACATTTTGTACCAGCTCTGTTCCACAGAAGTCAACAGAAGGGAAGAATAAAACAGACATGAAACAATAACACAACCCTGTACATTATAATTACATACATCATAACAATTCAAAACTCACATATGTTGGATAAAAAGATTGTTCTGGTCAGAAAATGTGCATAGGATTAGGATGGGGGGAAGTCATCTCCTTATCAGGAAAAAAGTCAGGGAAAATTCAGTGCGCTCAGCTCCTGGAGTTTCAGTTTAATTCTGCTGTAAAAAAGCAGACTACTTTCGTTTTAAAAGTCGAGTCCTTCTACAGGAAAAAAACCCAACAAAAAAAGCCCCTCATAATATTTAAAAGGAATATTTTTTAGGTTTCTTTAATTTTATAGTAAAAAGCTGTCCCCCTTTTATTTACTGTTCCATAATGTGCTACTATTAGTGCAAAATATACCAGGACACTTACAATGGGAATTGATTGTACTAGCATAGGATCATTCAGGTTTTGCAGAACACCAGATCCTCATAATACCAATGTGACTATAACTGCTTCTAGGCATTGCTTTGGCTTTACCTTTGTGATCTTCCTGATTTTAAATGGCAAGGGAGAAACCTAGCAGCTTTTAAAAGTCTCAGCTACTGCTACAGGTTTAGAGGCTTGTCATAAAGTGCAAATATGGTAACTGACAGGGGCCCCAAAACTACTCATGGTGATACAGCAGATGCTTCGAAATACATTGTTTTCCTTCAATTTAGGATGCAGAAATTCATTTAGAAAGGAGAGGTGAGGAACCAAGGTTTCCCACTCTTCTCAATTATTAAAGGATCTTGAATGTCGGCAGAGCTATGGACATATAAATTGTTGAGTCTTTAGCATTACTTTTTCTTTCTTTACCACGAAAACAACACTTCTAGATTAAGTGCAAAATTATTCTGTACTCTTCTTGAGCCAGAAAATAACCTGAAAGAGAGCTCAAAAAGAACTTTTCACTTAGTCTCAACATGCAGTACATATGCAATCCAGATTTTAACAGTATTTAATAGACTTCGGTTAATGTTTCTGTGGGTAACAAACAGTTAGTGTGTTTATTTATCAATTTACATTATCTTCTACACTCGTCATCAAAAAAAAAAAAATTAGAAATCAACCACTCTATATTTGCAGTGGGATGGAGTAACTGACATCTCCCACCATGGGAGCTCAGTCTTTACTGGGCCTTCTGAGAAATATTTTATAAAAAAAATAATTATTTCTATAAAATTTGATAATTTATATACCATATTTTACCATTTAAAAACATTAGGAATGCAACATTGATCCTAGCTTTTCTACTTTCAGGAAACTCCTCCTCTACACTTACTCAGAAATTGCAGTAAAATATTTCCCTTGAGGCCATAGATTTTGGGAGTCACAAAGAGGCACTTACTCAGAAATTGCAGGCCTTGAGGCCATAGATTTTGGGAGTCACAAAGAGCCTGTGGAGATCTGATCCACACAGGGCCCTACACAGGACAATTTTACTGTTCCTGTACTTAAAATGCTTCCTAGCACTTCCCTCCAGTCTGCATTCATCCAGATGAAATGGCCAGAATGAGGTTTGACCAAACGGGGAGAGTCCCAAAGCCTGCATCAATCAGCTAAGCTCTAATGAAGTCAATGAGCCAGTTTATCCTGGCTGAGGTACTGGCCCCTAATCTCTATAAAAGAATCCGTCTGCACATTTGGTACAATAAAACCCAACAAAGCTGTCAAATTTACATTTCCAAGTTGGATAGGTCTGGGGAGGTTGGTCATGGATGGAAGCAGCCCTGATCTCGCTGCCAGCAGGGGAAGGAAGGATCCCCTCTGGTGCTGTGGCTGGGCGTTATAGCAGGAAAGGCAGTGTGTGATGCCCTGGGAAGCATCAATCTGGAGTGTGGTGCTTCTTTTTTCCCTCTGCTAGAGCCAGACCTCCATGTGCGTAAACAAATGCGTAGCCTGGTGCCAGGTATTGGCTAAGCCATCCACCAAGCACAGGCTTTCATGTATTTTTTTGTGCTGTGTCTGCAATGCATTTAAAGGCCAATATGGACTACCTCACCTTGATATTCTTGGAAATTTCTATTTACTAGAAGTTCTTAACCTGCATGCCAATCCTTGAGCAACAAGGAAGGTTAAGGTGCCTCTCAGCAAACTTTCCTGCATCCTCTGTTTATAGGTATGTCTTGGAAGTCCTTGTATTCATTATTCCTAATATCATTTTTATAAGTGTGAAAGAACATCTGATGAAAGTGGTTTTGTTATCCTGACTCTAGAAGAAGATACCATCATTTATGGGTCTCCTTGTGACTGTTAATATTGGGTTTTGTTCAGGTTTTGTTTATTTATTGTCAATGTTTTTCCTCTATCGTATTTTCCCCATTTATTCCTCTTTCCATTTCTCCAATGTAGACCAAAAGACAGTCTGCTAACAACATTGCCTATTGCTGGTTTTGCTCACAGGGGTGACAAAGGAACAAAAAACTTGAAAAAACCCCATTAATTCTCCATTAGTCTGTGTTCTCATTTACACCAGGCTTAATTTAAAACCATATGTGTTTTTCTGATTGTGCCAGTGTAAATGACTACACAGGTGCAGAGCAATACAAAATTTGCCCTAAAAACAGGGATGTTCAGATCATCCATGAGCACTGTTACCCAGGAGACCAGTTTATGCAGTGAAGTTAGAGGAAATGACTGCAAGAGAAGTCTCACCTTGAGTTAATGATCCAACACACAACAGATTTAAAAAGTGAAAATTACAGAGGAATAGGTGGCTATACACGAGTCCAATCGTGCATACAACCGACAGAAATGCATATAAATGGGCTCAGTATTTCAAACCTCAGGATAATACACATGGGATTTACCTCAGATAATCTACCTCCTCTAGGACAGATTGCTGAAAGGTTTTTTAAAATTTATTTTCCTGTAAAGCCACCCTTTTATAGCTTGTCACATCAGCACAGTCTCATTGAATTGATTACAGTGTGACATACACAGCTGGATCTCTGGAGGTACAACGATTGAAAATATGCTGGAAAGGGAAAGAAAGGAGTAATTAGTGATATAATCCACTAAGTGGTTTAAAATCCAAAGGGAAAAGGCCACTGGGAGTGAAAGCAGAAGGGTGGTGAGCTGAGAGAAGGGGTTTCTTGGGAGGAGGTAGGCAGTGATGGCTGAGCCAAGCCCCTCCACTGGGGTAGGATTGAGTGCAGGGGTATTTTCTGGGGACCCCCCCACCCACATCCAGCGGTGGGACAGACAGGATCATCAGAGGGAAGAGGGGCCATGTGTGGTGGGCAGGCAGCAGTCTGGGGGATGCCTGTTTCTAGGTAAACCACAACCTGTCCAGGACCACACAGGCAGGTAACATCTCGCTCCTTCACCAGATTGACCTGTTCTGCCCAGGTAATTTACTACTTTACCCCTCAGCTCAAGTATGGACTGGCGAATAAGTCCTTCCTCTTCATGTTCCAGTTGAGAGAGGCTGTACTTTCTCATCTCTTTTATTCTGATGATTTTATCATTTTGGGAATATGTCTATTATCAGAGACCATCTTGAAATTCTCCAAAGAAAATCTCATTCTCTTTCTTGAATGCTTTCCCTTTGACTTCTTTTGCTGTTCTTCACTTTTACCACTTTTGCCTTCTTTCTCTTTATTTACTCTGCATACCATATCAGCCTTTCTTGTACTTCGATCTCTTGTGCTCATTCCCACAACAAATGTCATTTCCAAGAACCATGATTTTGGGGTCTTGACTCTCCTATCTTTTTCTTCAGTGTCCAGAGTTGCAATACTTTTTCTTTCTCTTTCCAACTCTCTTTGCTTTTCACTTGATCTGACTGTTCCTATTCTCTTTTGTTTTCCTTGCCCTAACATATCCTGTCATCTCTCGTCTGCTACACCTCACTTTTGCATTTCTGCTGAACTAAAACAGGGGTTAAAGTCAAAGTTGCCCTCCACCTCCCCCTTCAAATCCTTCTTGACATGCTTTACTTTTGACCCCTTTTACCCAATGATGCAATCCTGCCCTATGTCTCTTACTGCATTTAATAATTCTTGTTTTCACAAACTTTGCTTTCCCCTCTTTCACCTCCATTCTCTGTCCTTCCTTCAGATTTTGCCTTCATGTACCAGTTACCAAAGCCATGAGTTCTAATACCAATTTTGAACATCTTTATTCTTGTATCACCTCTTAAAATATTTTAATCAACTAGTTCTGATGTGAAAAAAATCTCTTTCAGTGTTATTTAAACATACATAAAATTAAAATAACAATGCCTTGTGAATTAACTTCTAACAGGTGCATTAGGCATATGGAGTTTAATATAAGATTAAATGGTATTTTGGTATCTCCTTTCATTTTTTTATGAAAAAAGGTGCTTCAGTCATTCAGGTTCACAGGATTATGAATTGACAATTGACACTGAGGAGAAGGGGGTTTGTTCTACTTCGGGCTTTTTTAAGCAAAGCTCTAGAGATTCCCCTGGGACTGTCAGACCTGGAACCGAATGAAAAGTTAACATTTATTTTACTCATCCCTAAGCCTCAGCAGAAGTCACAGACTCTTCATAGCTGTCCCTATTTTGCTTGATTTAATACATGCTTTCAGAGGAATCTGCCATCTTGAGCCTGGCAGAAGAGGTGGTCACTCCCCCCACCAAGCCAGCGGCGCTGCGACCTGGCACTGGGAGCTCAGGTCTGCTGGTGGCTCCTCCTGAAACACAGGCTCTTTTCACTCCAGCCCAAGAAGCATTCGAGCATTTTAATCACAGCGAATAACTTCAACCCCACCTTTGAGTATCCTGCAGTCTAGTTTTTTGGAAAACCCAGGTAAATACACTTTTCCAGATACCTGTAATAAGTCAGACAAGGAACATCAGCCTACCCTGCTGCTCCCTGCAGTTTTTGGTAAGGGAGAAATGCCTGAACTTCCCCTAGCCCCATCCATCCTGCCCTGTTCATCCTCCATCATGCCAGATTAAACCCTACAGGCAAGCCAGGAGCAGAGCGGCGCAGCACAGCCCTGGGCAGGGGACAGTTTGAGAATCCCAGTCAGAATGGGATCACCCACCAAACCTTGGGGCCAGGGCTTCCAGGTATCTATGGGGTTGCACAGGGGCTGAAAAAGTCTGATGGGTTGTCCTTGGGAACCTAGGTTGTCTTGTAGGTACAGGTATGCTGTATGTGGAATATTTCACAAAAATGTCCCGTTTTCCAGGATACTGAAGGATACTTGACACAGTGCAACTTAAGTAACTCCAGCTATGGGTTGATGTCGTGCCATTCGCCGAAACGGAGGGAAGAAGCAGTCGCTCAATATGAGTGATCAGCAAACTTCGTTTATTATCATGTGATTGCACAACTTATAACAGTCTTAATTAGCTCATACATATTGCAAAAGCTAAGCTCCTTATTGGTTAATAGCGCAACGGTCAAGCTCCGTCTGGATACCCTGTTTTCGTGGATTCTCTGCATACTTTTGTGATTGCAGGTCCCTTTTTCATGACTTATTCTTGTCAACAAGGACAGTTCGTCCTTGTCCCTGATTAGCTCCTAAACTAGCTGTTTTCGATACTTTCTGGGATCCTGCTAAGTTATCATTTCTACGTTAATGTGTCCTTGCTCTGCTAGCAATTCCTCCACAATTCCCCCGCCACAGCAAGAATCTCAAAGTAAAACATACCTGGCTTGGTCATCAACACTTTTAAACAGGATTTTGAGCAATTAACATTTTGCAGTGTTCACCTAAGGCAAACCATTTGCTTTCCATTTCATGAATACCCGTTCTAAGCCACTGATGCTGCTCACTGTTTTTTTCTGAGCAGTTTTGAACACCCACCTAAAATCTGAGAGTGTTGTTGGCTTCAGAAAGCAATGTTTCTGAGGGAAATGAGGTTTATGGTTTTTTTTCCTCTGATCTACCTTGCTCAAAAGAAAGTAAGTGCTGAAAGTGTTTTAGCGCCGTAAGTAAATCTCTGGAAAATTAACACTGATGCTGAAATTTTCCATGCCATGAAAGCTTAGATTTTCAACCATGAGGGATAAAACTTATTTTCAAGATAACAATGCAGGCTGACAATTTTTGTTGCTGCAGATTCTCTGAGGTAACTCCCCTGGGAATAACGCACCCATTGGAAAAAAGGACAGACAGATTAATTTTTCTGTATTTACCAAGTAATTGAGTGTTTTCTCAGTATTTAGAAAAGTCAAGTAGTTATACGGTTGGATTTTGCTATTCATTGACTTTGGGATTAAGTCTTCTCTCATATACAGTATTTCTCAGGTTCTTATGGCTTTTGTATAGTCGTATTGATTACTGTATATTTAATCAAAATTTCTCATGCCAGATGTTTTTGCTGTCTTATAGTTTCAGCAAGGAGTAGACTCATTGCAAACCTACATCTCCTTAGGACGCAGCCCTCCCTTCCACTGGCAATAATAATGTTATAAAATAACCGTGATTAGTCTCTGTCACTGTAAAGCACTTACTTAACCCATTTTTGCCAATCCAGCCTTGGTTTCCATGGAAACAGAAGACAGTAACACAGAAGACAGAACTTTTTTCTTTTTGCTTTTGTTGGATTTCAGCTGCCTTCCAACTTCATTCACAAAGCCCCTCCACCCCCTTCCTCCATACTTTCTTTCTTAAACCTATAGATTTTAGGATTCGGGAAGATGCAATCATCTGGGGTTTTCATTTTGCTGCAACTGATTTTAAAGAAAATTTGTGGCCAGCAAAATTTGACAGGATGATAAACTTGGATATTGGAGTCCTGTGTTAATTCACAAAGTGGTCTGAAGTCAGTTCCTCAGAGATAAAATGAAGTCTTAGCGGAGCCTGTTGGTGCTGTAAGTTAGCAGGAGCAGGACAGGTACAAGCTGTTATCTAGATTATCACTTTTATAATATTAACATACAAGTGTAGCCATGACTAGGAACATATACAATCGAATTAGATTTTGGGTCCTCAGAAGGAGTTTTTTTTGGCATTTTTGAGAAAATGGAGATTTTTTTTTTTAAAGCCATGTGTAATATATGAATAACTCACCCTACTGCATTATGGACTGTTGAAAGGATATCTTATCAATTAGATTGCCTTGACTTTAGGTGAGGTCCAGAAAGCATGTGTTCAATTTTCAGAAATTAAATATATCAGATCAGATTAGTTGTCTCTCTGTATAGACAAGTACTTTTAAAGGTCACTAAGGTGAACCAGTCAGAAAGCATTATTTAGCTCACAGTAATACTAAAGACCAGTACTATATTCCAAGAATGAAGATGCTGAGCTTCTTTTCCACGCAAACCTTGTTCACAAATAAAAATGTTATCTTTTTCATAAATTTTTTTCTTACCAGCAATTTTTTGACAAAAGCTGTTGGGGATAAATCAGATACCCAAAGTAACTGATTCACAACATTACACGTTCAAAGGCTGGCTGATCGTATAAATCACTAACAGAGCAGGCTGACGTGTTTCGCAGACAATGAAACAGGTCTCTCTAAAACAGAGGAGACTGATTACTTCACAGGGTTTTGATTATTTTCTGATTTAGAAATATATGAGAGAAATAACAGAACATCAACAGAGCGGGGTAGGGAAGTTCAGAAAATCCATTTTAAAATTGTCTTTTCCCTTCTCCATATTTTTAAAAAACATTGTGGCCTGCTGAAGCCAAGAGGATTTGTAACTTTTATCATTACATCTCTAATTATCTGCATTATATATGGGAATGCTCACAGTGGACTAGGGTTTCTCTGTGACAGGTATAGCGCAAATGCATGCCTGTTCTTGCCTTGAAAAGCTGATGACTTTGATTTCAGTGAACATCACCTTGGTGCTCAGGTGCTGTGCTTCATCTGTTATTGTTGTAAAGTTGCTCATTTTCGTCCCTGACGGGGAAAAATAAAGCAACCTAGACAATATACATATGCATTTTTTCACATCCCCAAACAATAATTTATTTCCAAATCCGCGCATGTTCCTCCATAAACAGCACGTTGTGACACTTTTTCTTTGTTTCACTGTTCCTAAAGAAAAAAAAAACACACAACAAAACCCACATTAAAAAGTCTGCTCAGGCTCCCTGTGCTTGCTCTCCGCAGCACAGTCAGCCCAGCACTGCAGCAGTGCCACAAAACACCATCCGCGCTTTGCCATTTGACTGAAGGCAGTGGGGACCTACCTACGAGAGCAGCATAACCTCTCTAGAAGTGGCAGTTTTAAAATATAACAGGTTTTTCCTTTATTATCATAGTGGAGACTTCTAGAAAACATAGCTCTGGACCTGGCAGTCCCATTCGTTCTGTTCCAATGCCACCTTCTGCCTCCCTCTGAGTCTCCTCCTTTCTGTGGCTCGGCATGGGTCATGGTGCTGCCCCAGCAGGTGCCACCACCAGCAATGGAGCAGGAGTCTCACCTCCCCAGAAGCAAACCCTGGCTCGCAGCAGCCAGAGCTCTTTGGCACTTTGGCCAGAGATGCCTCAAACCCTGGGGCAACCAAGAGCACAACACTGGGCACTGTGGCACTGGCCATTTTGCAGGTGTCTCAGGAGCTCCCCAGCCTCCATGGTAGGTAGCACCAAGGTTTAAGCAGCTGTTGTTGTGTGTTTACATCATTAGCAACATGACTTTGTTAGCACAGTTATTCTCACTGCTGACAGGATGCTGCTTCTCACACCCTTGCCCCTAACTGCTTTAGCCATCCTGTGACCACGCGCCAGAAGTGAAATAATAGGATTTTCTGATGAACAAAATAAAAATCATCCCCCAAATTTATGTATATAGAGAACAACCATCTGACAAGACAATTGATGCTCAACCTGATTTTTTTTTTTTATGATACCTGTCATCACCATGGACTTTTTACTGTGTCCACCAATTAACTTCACAGGAACAAATGAGCAACCAAGCTACGACTTTTTGCTGCTGTCACCATGGGACCCATTTCAGCTAACAAGGTAGTAGTGAAACCTTCCAGGTCTCTTTCCCAATCCTCTCAGCTGTCTAGACCCAAAAACTTGATTTTAACCAGAGTAAAGATCTCATCAGATATATTTATTTTCTTCTACAACAGCTAAGCATAACAGTTGGCTCAGCTGAAATGAGCCCAGAGTTTCACGTTGGTGCTTTCATAAAGGGAACCATCCTCAGTCCATTTCTTTCCTCTTACAGTTCTTGTTTTACAAGAAGAAGGATGCCTTTAGAAAGTAATACCATGGGGATCTTTACAATAGGTGTTATGCAGGGGTATCACAGTATCATTTTGGGAACAGATTCTTAGGGTCCTTCCCCCCAGGTAACACAAAAGCTATTTGCAGAAATATAGGTCTAAGGAGGATCTTGAGAGATTACTTCATCCATCTTTGCACCAATGCAAAGTGGGATTGTGTGGAGCTACTCAGTGAAAGGTAGTAAATATCTCACAATGATGTCTTTCAGAACAAAAATTGCTATAGGGAAGTGAATGTCACATTGCAATGCATTTTTAAGAGTGTCAGAGAAAGTTTTTATCTTAATAGTAGTGAAAACTTGATACATTAAAATTTGTACTCTTTGGGGTAGGTTGTATTTTTATTCACCTAAGTCTTAATGTCAGTGAAAATAAAGCAACAGGACATACTCAGTAATAAATAATATACAGAATGTAAATTAAAAAGGAAGATTGCAGTGACTAACTGAAAATGTAGTATTTGATATGTCCTTCATTTTATTTGTATGCTGTGAGATACAATATTCTTTTTGCTTATATTTTTCTGCTATTTAGATCTGAGAGAGAGAACAACTTAAAATTAAAATGAATGTTGAAGTTTAAATTTTAATGCCACCAAAATTTTTAGATTATAACAAGTCTATGGCTTTAAAATGTCTTATTTTGTTTTCTGTGGATTCTTGTTTTTTAAACCAAGACATTTTACCTGATGAGAATTCAGCACTCTGATTCCTTTTCTTCAATATTCTTGGTTAAAGTACTTACAGGGTGAATGGGGATAAATCTCTGATGGCTCAAAATTTATCTTACAAGGGTTTTAACAGAGGAATTTCAGGACTGAGTGTTATGAGAACAGCCTGCTGAAAACTCATGCCAAGTTATAAACAATCCTTCCCAGAGGATATCAATTTTCCATCACAATTCCCTGGTGATTTTCAGAAGTCAGTATGTGCTCTAAATTTTGGCTCTGTGAATGACTCTGTGTCTCTGTTCTGGCTTGTTGGCTCCATTTTTCTTACTCCCCTAACCTTCCTGGGTAAACTGTGTGAAAGATAATTTAGGCTGGCAGCTCTCTATTTCTCCAACCCAATAAGTTTCTCCAGCACCCGTGTCCTGTATTCATTCATACTCTACAAGAAAATTTTAATGATTAGGTTTGCCTCCATGATTTGAATTTAGAAAGAAGCCGATGGGCTTCCTGAAGGTAAGGCATCTACCTGCACAGAGAGGGCTGCAACACCAGTGCTCTCCAAGGATGCTTAACAGCTACAAGTTGCAGAAACAGAAAAAAAAAAAATAAAAAGACATCAAGATGGACAGCTGGTGCAGTTTCCTGATCCCTATCTCTTCAAAATGTAACTTGCAGGCAAGAAAACTGTAAACTGAGTAGTAATCCTCATGTGTCCTAATGGATCATGCGCTGCGAAGAACACATCATTTTGATGATTTCCTTCCATGTATAAGCAAGCTCCATCTTCTGTTCCTGTTTATGCTTAAAATAAAAAGGTACTTAGCAGTTCATAAGCCAGAAAACTTGTCCATTAGTTCTCTTACTGCTAAAGTAATACTGTCTTATGTAGTATGAAATTATTTCTACAGGAGTCAAACTACAAGTACAGATAACCAGAGTACATATAGTGACAATAAACAATTCTCAGTAGAGGAGGAGGAAGGTCGAAGTTTTTGCACTTCCTGAGTGTGGCATAGAATCATAGAATCATAGAATCATAGAATCGCTTTGGTTGGAAAAGACCTTTAAGATCATCGAGTCCAACTGTTAACCTAACCCTGCCATCCCACCACTAAACCATATCCCTAAGC
>NW_009258284.1:2875544-2883566 GCF_000687185.1 Egretta garzetta
CTATTTCTGATACAGGCCAGGATGCCATTGGCCTTCTTGGCCACCTGGGCACACTGCTGGCTCATATTCAGCCGGCTGTCAACCAGTACCCCCAGGTCCTTTTCCGCCAGGCAGCTTTCCAGCCACTCTTCCCCAAGAGTGGGCATCAGCCAGCTTGGAGGAAGCAAGCGTGTGAAGCGTTGACATATCGCAGGGCATTAATTTCTGTCTACAGTGGGGCAATTCTGGTCTGAGTTGCTCTGTCTCTGAGTTCCCTCCACTGAAGGTTACTATGTCTTTATTTCCTGGACTGCGTGTCATGTTATTTTATTTCGGTCTCCACGTAGTATTTAGAGACCTGTGACCAAATCATCATCTTAGCCTGACCTAGTATTTTTATTGATTAATTAGGCGCACTTAAATATCCCCAACTTGTCCTATTTCTTCTGATGAAGCAGCAGCAGAAGACCCACAGCATCCGAACTGTCCCCCATCTCATGGAAAGTCTGTTGAAGAATATGAAACAGATCGTAAATGAGAATTACTGTGTCATGCTCCAGATTGCTGCTCTTTGGCTTGTCATTTTTTATGCAACCCAGGAAAAAAGAGCATGATAACACATAAGGCAAAGTATTCCTCTTGGGAAAAAACCCATAAACAATTATGATCTGAAAAAATACAGAGGAAATTACTGGCAGCTTTTTAGAAGCTTCTATAAAATGAATGTTTCAGTAGTACTCTTGGAGTTTTCTCCAAGCATTTTTTTCTTTTCTTTTTTTAGGTCTTCCAGTCTGGAATTTATCAGTGGCCCACAATAAGGTCAGAGATGATCCAGCAAGAACAAACAAAGAAAAAACCCCAACCAACAAAAAACAACCCTGACAAATTAAACTGAAGTGAATTTGCAACCTCTAATTTTGGGTTAAATTACATGTATGTGACTATTAATAGTTTCTATTAGTAAGCACTAAATAGCTCAACAAAACATCATCTGCCCACACATTGACACATATTTTTACCTGATTAATTTAATTATCATGCTCTATTAAAATTGAGCAAGTAATTAAAATATACATCAAAGGTGAATCTTTATGTCCTTCATGCTCTATTTACATTTTGTTGGGATCAAAAGTCATGGCTACATTTTCCTTTTACCTCTATTTCCACCCTTTTTTCCCTTTTTTTTTTTCCTTCCCTGGCTTTTTTAGTATGTCATAGCTCTATAACTAAATACATCATCCAGGAAACAAGCTTTGGGTTTGACCTTATTTTGCTATAAATGCTTTTATTTCTGAGGATTTTGTCATTCATCTTGAATGCTTTGACTTGGTTCCTTTAAGTAAATTATTTCAGAATTATGACTTAGAAAAAAATCTAAGAAAATTTGGTTGGTTAATTAACCTCCTGACAGGAAAGAAGGCAGAAAGATGAAAAACATAAAATTCTACCTTCAGGAAGGAACATTTTCCTTTTTTCTTGTAGAATAATAGATTTTTAGAAACAAATTTTAGTAGGCGCTTAACATTTCTACTTCTTGCATAGGCAAAGCCCAATGTCTATTCGTCAGCTTTCTTTCCAGAAAACGCCTTTCTTGCCACAAGAACACATGCAATACCAAGTGCGCACTTGAAAGTCCCTGAACAGGAAGCCCATTAATGGAGTTCAAAAATGTATTAATTGGTTCCCGTAACTGGGCCATCCATCAGCAGAAGATGAAAAGCTATGTGAAAAGAGGCATTCATTTGTGAATTGGGAAATATTTTTTAGTCTTTTTAGTGGTTTAAGTCCTTGTTATTTCCAAAGACATGACTTTTTTCCTCCAGGTACCTGCCACTTCCACTCAGAAGGAGGCATGTACCATGGAGGCAGATGCTGTTAGAGAAACAGTACAGTGTGTTCTCAATCTGTATTGTTTTTGGAACAAAAATCCACGTTCTGAATGGGTCATAGGCAGCTAATTCCCAGAGAAAACAGTGACATTCAGGTGCTTAAGTTTTCCCAGAGAAAACAGTGACATTCAGGTGCTTAAGTACTAATTAAAGATGTGGCTCACGAGTCTATCCTCCCAAATATGGAAAGGAAAGAAGACAGATATTTTAGGGATTGTGGATTGTACTTAAAGCACTGAGTCTATCCTCCCAAATATGGAAAGGAGACAAATATTTTAGGGATTGTGGATTGTACTTAAAGCACAAAAGTATCCTGTGGTAACTTTGTCTCCTCGCTTTTGGATTTTAGGTACTCACCACGTTAAAGGTGTTTTTCTTGCAAATACCTCATGGTTTCCTTAATCCAGATTTGGAGGTAACAGTAGATCATAGAATCATAGAATCATTTGGTTAGAAAAGACCTTTAAGATCATCGAGTCCAACCGTACCTGTCCACTACTAAACCATGTCCCTGAGCACCTCGTCTTCCCATCTTTTAAATGCCTCCAGGGATGGGAACTCAACCACTTGCCTGGGTAGCTTGTTCCAGTGCCTGATAACCCTTTCAGTGAAGAAATTTTTCCTAATATCCAATCTAAACCTCCCCTGGCGCAACTTGAGGCCATTTCCTCTCATCCTATTACTTGTTACTTGGGGGAAGAGACCAACACCCACCTCACTACAACCTCCTTTCAGGTAGTTGTAGAGGACGATAAGGTCTCCCCTCAGTTCTCTATTCTTCTGGAGAAGACTTGCTTAGGTGGAAAAATGGCCCTTACCCTGCAATATTCTATACTATTTTAACAAAGGGAGAAGTGCTACAGAGCACATCTGGCGTCTCTGGTACATTGTGTTGTTAGGGAGATCAGAGTTATGATCAGCATGTTCTTGTGCTGGAGGCAGCTTTAATGTCTGGGGGTCAATAGGAAAAAAATTACTGAAAAAGGGGCTCCCAAAATTTTCAGTTATCTCTGAAATAAATGATGTTCCCAAATTTTCCGCTCATTTTTTATCTTGGACTGAAGCTGTCAAGTTCTCTGCCCAGGCTGAATTTCCATCTTCCTGAAGTTTACACCTTGTAAAAATCATTGAGGATATAACTATCAACTTGAGGGAAATAAAAACCGGAGCATGGCAACTAATCAGACAAGAACCAGAATATTTCAAGCAACAATTCATGTAAATTTAGTATTGAAAGACCTGAGCGAAAACCTTACATACTCATGGCTTCTGCTCAGCAGATTTCAACCCTGCTGCCATTTGGCAGGGTTCCTCATACCTGGTCAGTATCAGCAGATAACATTTCCCTAAAGACAGCACAACAGACCATGCTCAGTCCATGAGAAGGATCTGAACCTACGATTTTAAGTGCTAAGACCCCTGACCTCCACAGCTTGAACAAAATAAATGAGCTGCTTGGCTGGTAGCAGCTTTTCAGAGGCTGCTATATAGAGCTACCAAATCCTGGAGCATCAACAAGAATTTCTATTGGGTCTATATATATCAAGAATTGTGTGTCAGACTTCTGAGTATCATGCATTAGTACTTCTTCTATTTATGCAGATCATCCACATAGGACTGGCGGCACTATCTTTAGTGGGACAGTCCAAAAAATCTCATACTTCAGAGTCAACACTGATAGGCATCTTGATACCAAGTCTGAAGTGACAGTTTTCATGTTTTTTCAAGGTAATTGTCCCAATCCTCAGTCAATGCAAACTTATTTATAAGCAGTACATCCTCTGAAGTGGGAAGTCTCCAGCAAAGTGTTTCTTGAGAGTCATTTTCTAGACTAAAACTCTGTAATTATGCACTCATAAAGAGCTGTGGGATTTCCTAAAAAAAAAAAAAAAAAAATTAGAGTTTGAAAGGTGGAAGCTGATCCTGGAAAAATTTGGTAAAAATTTGACTGTCTGTTTGTAGGGTAAGCAAATGTCCCTCTATAAACAGCACTTTGAGAGAACCAAATCAGGATTATGTAGCTTCACTGTACATTGGAAAGTGCTCCAAGCAGACCAGGGAGCTGGCTGGAAGAGAAGAAGGGGACTTGGCAAGCACTGCACAGGCTATCTGGAGCCAGGGATATCTATCGTGATCACATAATTGAAGGTCTAAAAAGTATCCACATGCAAATGGAAAATTTAATTACAAGTCAATCCCTAAAAAAACAGTTTCCAGGAATTTTGAGAATTGCAGATTTATTGTTGTCCCAGTTTTTATTATCATTATTTGTAACAAAAAAAATCTTAAATTGTAAGCAAAAAAATGAAATGCTTGGTGTTTTACTGTTTTTGGTGTTCATCTCAGATACCATACCTATTTTTCAAAAGAGTGTAAAAAATTTCTGGAGGAAGAGGTCTCATATTAGGTAACCAAAAACTGAAGCATGCGTAAGAACCAGCCATATGTAAAGAACTTGGATTACTATTGTGGTGGCCACACTTCTGTGGGTTGGTTTGCAACCCATAGATTCACTTTCTGTAACTCACAACTTAAGATCTAAACTGCACGTTCAATTAACAAGATGTGCCGGAGTAACAAGAAATGGCATTGCCTTAATCTCAGTTATCCTTGTCTCTTTTCTGCATTTTGTACTGTTGAGAAAAGGTTAGTTCAGGGGATGGTTCTTATAATATTTTCAGCTTCCTAGATTTGATTTAGATTTAAAATGAATAAAGTTTCCAGCTCTGACAGGTTACAAAGGAAAAATGGGGAAACAGAATCCTGGCAGCTTCCATGAAAAAAAAAAAAAAAAAAAAAAGGGCAAGTAAAAAGAACCAAAAACTTCTTTACAATTACATTTATTTCTTCTTAAACTAACTTGATGACATTTCAGATCTTGGTTAAGTTGTATTTGGGGCTTTTGAAAAGCTTGGAGTTTAAAACAAGATTGCTGCTGCTTCCCAGAAGAGGTTACTTTGGATGAGGCACCAGTAATGGCTGGGTGCCCCGTGATGCTGCACGGGGAGAGTGTTGAAGCCTGGAGTAGCAAGGAACAGAAAATACTGTGGTTTGTGGTAAAACACAGAGGTACTTACTGACTCCAAAATGACAGAAATTATGGAAGTTTGAAAGTTATGGAAAAATGACAGAAAAATAAGAAAGCAGTTCCAAAACATGCTAACTACAGGTAAAGCCTGAAGTCGTCGCTTTATGAATAAACCTGCAGCTCCTCGCTCAGTGTTCCCTCTTCTTGTACATTGACACAGTCCCTGGTCACAGTTTACATCCTTTCTTTTCCCTCTTCTCCTGGAGATAAAAGCCTAACAGCATTAATGAGATCACGAGGGATTTATTATGCCATAAAACACTGAAACCAGCTTTGAGCACTTGGAAATTCTATTTACTTGCAGATATTTTATTAAAATGTTAGCAATTGGCCCATAGTTTTAATGTCTCAATTATTTGCCACCATTTTAGTTTGAGGTGGGGTTTTTGTCTATTTGGTTTTGGCTAGGTTTTGGGGGGCTTATTTGTTAGGGTTTTTTTTCCAGATACCTAGAGGAATAAGGAGAAGAGGCTATTGATACAAGATGGATGGCTCTGACGCTATGACAGAATGAAATTTTGGAAAAAAATAGAACCCATAACAAAGAACTTATCTCTACTGTAGCTACCCTAATCATTCCCTATATTTCCTAAATTTGGTACTGAGGTACTGTGGATAAATTACAGGGCTGAATGAGAATTATGTTCTTTGCCTTGAGGACGTTCCACAAACAACAGTTTCTACAGAAGTTGATTTATCCCCCTTCTCATCATGTATTCAGCGAGTTACTTAAGCATGGGCTAAAATATCTTTAATCACATTGTTTTGATGGATTTGGGTGTAATATTCCAGTGGGTTCTAAAGATATTCAAGTACTTGAGTGCTTTACTGAATGAAGTGATAGAAGCAGGAAAGGTAGGCTGGAAAGGTAGGCTGGAAATGTATGTATACTGCTTATAGTGGCAAAAATGCCAAGCAATAGTTAACTGTCAGCCTTACTCCTATATTTATAGCGCTGTTGGGAGTACCAGACTTGACACCTTGGGATTTGCCACAACCAGAAGCCAGTGCTGAATGCTGCAATGGAACTTGAAGTTTCTGTCGGAACACGGCTGATCCTGTGTCCATGACCAGTTGACCAATAACAAATACACCTTAAGCCTACTAATCGTCCAGGGTTGTCTTACATGACCTGGGTCTCAGAATAATTGAAAGTATTTCAAAATTCTTTTTTAAAAAATAATATTTTACATAAGTCCAGAAGGCAAGATACTGTAAAATAGTCTAATGATTATACCGTTGTTCATGTCATTCAACTATTGCTTCCACTTTAGCTTAACCACCCCGCCTCTCCCCATAAGATAGCATGAAATTACTTAATTTGGTTTTATTACGCAATATATTTTTTAATCCTGAAAACATGAAGTTCCACACACAATTTAATTGCCTTTATGCCTGTTCATTTTGAGAGAGAGATCTATCTATATCTGTTCTGTGCATTCTTCTACAAATAAATAAACTAGCTGTGCTTCTCCATAGAATGAACTAGAGGGTTTGTCTTTGCAGGTGCAGTTCCTCAAGAAAAGGAAAATATAATTTTGCAAACAGAGGGTTTTGTTGGTCCTTTTAAAATTATGTTTTCGTATTCATGAAATGACATTGTGCTGTTGAGTCTCCTAAGCTCCAATGCCATACCTTAATAACATCCTAGGAACTGATGGGCAGACAGCCTGTCAATCATCCTGCCTCGTGCTGCCATAACTTAAACAGATGCCTTACAGAAGGGCCCATTTCAAGAGGGAAATCACTGCGTCCAGGACAACAGACGCACATTTGCAAGTCAGGTTCTGGGAATGTAAGTCATGCAGCATCAATATCTTGAGCGCAATAAATAACATCTCTGTAAAATCCGCTGTGATCTAACTATGCTTTCTACACATTACGACAAGACTATCAAGGAGGTGCTAAACATTTCAACGCTGTGAGCCCTGAGCCTTGCTTTACTAGTAAGCCACAGCAAACAAAAGGATGCAGGTTGCATGCCTAGAATATTCATCTCTGTTTCCCAAGCTTTGTGAAACACTACAGCATAGCCCATCCTTTTAGCTTTTACATTAAATTAGAGGACAATGAGGATTTTCATAGTGATTGCTGCTAGAAACAAGTGCATCCAGTAGATTAGCTGTGTAAAAAAGTGGGTGAGGTTTTGAGTCCATAAAGGCACATTTTATGGGGTTTAAATTTTTATTACAGACAAATGAAAACTGCCATATCACTTAGATTTACAAACACAAATTTTCTTTGTATAATTAAACCACAACTTTCTAATTACGAAAGTAAAAAATCTGGCATATAAGCTTTTCCCAAATAGATTAACAATACAGTAATGACCATGGAATATACTGACAGGCAGAATTTGATTACTAGAATCAGCTGTTTTACCCAAAGCCTGCCTCCCTGAAACTTTATTTAAGGAACTGAAGCGTCATTTCCCTATGTGTTGGTTTTGCATGGCAAGGTTTTGGTAGCAGAAGAGCTCAGGGCTGGCTGCTGTGAGAAGCTGCTAGAAGCTTCCCGTGTCCCACAGAGCCAATGCCAGTCGGCTCCAAGATGGACCTGCTGCTGGCCAAGGCTGAGCCCATCAGCGATGGTGGTTGCGCCTCTGGGATAATGTATTTAAGAAGAGGGAGAAAAAACCTGTGGAACTGCAGCTGAAGAGATGACTGAGAATATGTGAGAGAAACAGCCCTGAAGACACCAAGGTTGGGGAGGAGGTGCTCCAGGCGCCGGAGCAGAGATTCCCCCGCAGCCCCTGGTGCAGCCCATGGTGGGACAGATCTCCACCTGCAGCCTGGGGAGGACCCCACGCCAGAGGGGGTCCCAAAGGAGGCTGTGACCCTGTGGGAAGCCCGTGATGGAGCAGGTTTGCTGTTGGGACTTGTGACCCCATGGGGGACCCACGCAGTCTGCTCCCAAGGGACTGCAGTCCGTGGAAAGGAGGGACCCACGCTGGAGGAGTTCGTGGAGGACTGTCTGCTGTGGGAGGGACCCTGGGCTGAAGCAGGGGCAGAGGGTGAGAAGTCCTGCCCTGAAGAGGAAGGGGTGGCAGAGACAGCGTGGGGTGGA
>NW_009258284.1:2883641-2899939 GCF_000687185.1 Egretta garzetta
TGGGAAGAAGGGAGGGGTGGGGGGAAGGTGTTTTAAGATTTAGTTTTTATTTCTCATTATCCTACTCTGATTTTGATTAGAAATAAAATTAAACTAATTTTCACAAGTCAAGTCTGTTTTGCCTGTGACGTACTTTCTGAGTGTCCTTATCTCGACCCAGGAGCCTTTCACTATATTTTCTCTCCCCTGTCCAGCTGAGGAGGGGAGTGACAGAGCGGCTTTTGTGGGCACCTGGCATCCAGCCAGGGCCAACCCACCACACACAAGTACGATCATTTTATGGTGTGATAAACATTCAGATTGTAAAATATGAGATTCTAGAAAAAGCTTTTTTTTTTAAAATGTTGCTTAAAACATTTACTTTTTTCACACTTAATGCCTTTTTCTTCAAATCACAGTTAAAAGAAAGGTCAGTACATTCAGTTCCTGTATGGTTATATCACTGTGCTTTCCCCATGCGTAATAATCAGGAGTAAAGAAGCAAAAAAAGAAGTGTAAAGAAAGAATATTAAGGGCTACCACTTACTTATTTCCACTGTTATTCAAGACCCACAAAATTTTCAAGCTTATAAGGGTTATTGTCTGTAGTAATTCAAAATAGATTCTACTAATCCGTATAATCTGGATCTTCAGTCAAACTGTGTCTTAACAGTGCCAACATTCCACTGACGGTATCAATCACCACTCAGTAAATTATGCCTGCTTAACTACCTTACTCTTCCTGGCCACTTAGCTTTTGGATACGCTTCGTTAACTTACTTCTGACCCTGCAGATACTCCAAATCAGGATATGCCCACTGGTATTTTTTTCAACCTTCTCAACATAATGGAGCTTTAATTTTAGGTAAGGCTCTGGATGATACTGTAACATAAATGCTAAAACAGAAATTACTGTAAAACTGGAGTAGTTTTAAGAATTTAACCTTGTCTTGCTGATTGCTTGAATTAGAAACTGCTTAGATCTAGCTGAAGAGTTGATTTTCACTTCCATGCTTCCATTGGCTTTCCTCTACATTTGTTCAAGGACTTACGGAGGAAGAAGATGTATCTGAAATCAACGTCAGTGTTTCAATCAGCACCTCAAGGCTAGCCAGCTGTAGCTAGGAATTAGAAATGTGACCAAGACACAGAAACTGAGTGGCTTTTGCCATCCAGGATCACAGGTCCCACACATCCTCTGCATAGTTTAAGCCTTGCCAGCACATAGAGCTTTGAGCTGCGTGACCCAGCCTCATCAAGTGGCTCAGGCCCTGTATGACAAGAGCCAAGTGGAGGGCAGCAGTCACGTGGAGGAGGTGTGAGGAGAGTTTTGCTGACTTTCTCCACTGTGGCCTAGACTCGGTGCCTTGACGTCTCACCCTTCCCATTGTCCCATGGAAACATCAACTGTCCCCCTCTTTCATCCAGCACCTTATTCCATGGTCATTTTTGGAAGGTGATGGCGGGTCTTCCACCAAACAGATACCCTTTGAAGATTTAAAAAGTGGCAGATCAGCTCATTAGGTGTCAAGGATTTCTGAGACACCAATTCATACACCTGCTTTGTGCAGCGTTCACACAGCAAATGCAACATCTTCAATGATTCTCTGCTCAGACAAGGCAGAAGGCACCTGAAGTTCTGCTGGAGAAGTGCCACAAGCCCTTTTTCTTCCTTAAAGTTCACAGGGGAAAAAAATAAAGCAATATAGGTAATGGCTGATGCCTCGAATAGCTGGAATACACTACACAAACACTTAGCCTGGGCTGGTCCCAGCTACACAGAAACATGTTCATTCTAGTTTGGGCTAAAATTAATAGAAGCTCCCAATGGCAGGCAGATAAGAGGAGAAGTGAAAGAGGTGTGACCACAAGTCTGACCAGTTTAGAAAATAAAAATACTGTAAAGTCTACACAAAGCAAATTATGTGTGGAGTTGCTAAATACAAAAATTATGGACATTCAGGGAGATAGCACATGTACTTTAGGCTAACCATCAAGATGAATTATGCTGATTGACTGCTCTCAGGTACCTTCATAACCCCCTTCTTTTTTCCTGCCACTGCTGAACTGTGATTGAAAATGAAATTTTGTCTTTGCAGTCTCAGAGCCATTCAAGGCCGCTTTGTGACTTCAAGCTCTTTTACAATTACAGCCATCGAGCCCGTAAATTCAGAGATACATGAAAACTGCTGAAAGAGACAATGTGTGTCTGCCAGTTCTGCAGAGGAGGGATGGTCAAATCATAATGATGCACTTCACATAAATTCCAGTGCTCTGATGGCTACTCTGTAGAAAGCTCACCAAAAGAGATTGAAAGATTGGAGAGAGGAGGCAAAGGCATATTTTGTAGTCTTTCAAATGTGTTCCAGCTAGTCTGCATTTCAGCCTAAATTGACAGTGTTCAGCTCTGTGGGACTCGGACGGCTGTGACCAATCCTGGTGCTGTCCTGAGAGCGTAAACTGCACGGAGCCTCACTCAGCCAACAGCAAAGGCTTAATCTGAGGTTTTGCTGTAGGTCTGCTCAGGCTCACCCTTGTGCAGGTCAGAACTGTAACTGCAGGCCCAGACATCTTCACTCTGCCCACAGCCAAATCAGAAATCTCAGCTCCAAATCTTGCACAGCAGGCTCTCAGCACAACATCCAAATCCAAAATCCAAATTCAGTCAATTGCAGTGGTTTTAATTTGGTTTGGGGATTTTTGTTGTTGTTGTTGTTGTTGTTATGGAAGAAGATTATGGCTGCAAAATACTTCTTAGAACAACATCTGGGGAAAGATCCTGGCTCCATGTTAATTTTACAGACATAAAAGCTGACTCCTTTCAAAGCCAGCAATACCTGTCACAAAACAGGGCGCCGTCACTTTTCGACTTGCACAAATTCCCTGAAGGGGACAGTCGGTGCTGTAAAGTGAACATCCCCTACCCCAATGGGACGTGCAACCCTGAGATTTGTTCCCAGGCTCCCCAGGGAGCTCGTGGAGCGGAATGGTGCCGTGCCCCAGCTAGCACCAGGGAAGATGGGGGGAAGCCACCCTGACTGGGAAGCCAACAAAGCCCACCAGGTTCATAGCCCAGATCTTGGCCTCCTGTGCCCCAAAGCAACATCCCAGCCATCCAGTGACCAGTTCTCCAAGATGTGTCTTGCTTGATTTCTCATGGTTGAAATTCCTTCATGGACAGTGGCAACACAATCCTCCTCCTTCACTGTCAGTGCCCTACCACCTTTGGCAGGAGACTCAAACCTCTCTTTCCCCTTTTCTGATCCTTTCTGCAGAATGTCATAGCTTCAAACAGAAATACAGTCATCTTCCCCTTCCTGCCCAGGTGTCTGGATTATTACCCCCAGGGCAGTACTCTCTCTTGCCTTTTGTGGGATTTGTTTTAAGTCCTCGCTCTAAACCAGGACTTAAACCTGAGTCATCACGAGAGACGGAGGGCCACCAGTGCAATGCAGTACTGCTGTCCCCAGCACTGCTATGTTATGTTGTTATTATCCCCTGGGCCACCTCAGCCCTGCAGCTACAGGGATGCCTAGTTTAAGACTCCGACAGAGCTTTAAATATGAGCCAACAGTGGTGATATCAGGACCTCAGCACAGCTACCAGACAAATGGCTGCTCACAGATTTGGGTAGCTGCTGAGAAAAGGGTTTTAAGTAGTGCTTAAAACGTGTAGTGCTTAAATATGGTGCTGATCGTGACAATTAGGTGCCCATTCTCTGAGTTCTCAGAGCACTGCTTCAATTAAAGCATTTATTTTTGCAGCTTAAGCCTGCACTAATCCAGCACAGTGCCCCCAAAGCCAGCCAGGTTCATCACACGCTCAAACTTGGGTATATGTTATCTAAGCTCTTTGCAGAATCAGGATCAAGAGAAATAGCTGTTGCTGACAATTAAAAAACATTCAAAAGCAACTACAAAGGCATTATTAACATTGAAAAGGAAAAACCTACATAAAGACAAGAAAAAAACCTAACACCCTTAGGGCACATTAAAGAAAGTGACTGGACAATAGTTTTGGACACTAAGTACAGAAAGTTCCCTTCTTTTAGTGATTAGTGATGCAGATTACTGTCCATTTGCGGGTTTTGCTGAAACCTAATTTCTCAGCTCAGTCATGTTTTAAGAATCCCAGGGGAAGGCCAGATTTTTCACATTTAGCAACATTTCTGCCTTTGCTCACGCAAGGAGTTGCAGTTTCTGGTAAATCTGTTATCTTTATTTCTGGTTTGAAGCAATTATAGGTGATTAGTTGACTAGGTACACAGTACATTCATTTTTATTGTTTCTTCTATTGTTAGGTTTTACTGAAACATCCCTACCCAGAAGAAAAGAAAGAAAAACCCCAAGGCAGTAAAGGCTGGACAGTGGGAAAATGTATTTTCAGGACATTTTGGGTAGGAAAAAGCAGACCTGATCCAGAGCTGACTAATCACTGTCCAAAACCTCCTGCAGCCCTTTATCAGTATTTTAAGCCTGCACCAAGCAGTGGATGTTTGATAGCTGATGATAAAAATTCTTATTTCTCCAGATTAGCTGTAAAACAGTTTTAATGTATTCCCTCTGTTTGCACACACAACCAGTTTTCATTATTGCCACTGCAGAAAGAAACTAGTTTATCTGTGAGTACAGATGTAGTCATTTGCAGAGATGGCAAACCCGAAAATAATTTCTTACCAATGTGCTTTCTTTTGTTTGTCCTCTTTCAGAGAATTCCTTCGGGGTTTATAGATGTGATCGTGAGTTACTTTTAGGACTACATGACAAAAATCCAGTATTGCACCCCCTTCATAATCACAGTTACTCCCCTCTGATCACTGGGTAGTTTATGGGGTTTGGGGCTTTTTTTTTAAGAACTAAGTTATTCCAAACTTACTCTTTATTCTTACTTGCTCACAAAACCTGACCTTACTGCTCCAGCAGAAAACCCAGTGATGTGTGGCGGTGTTGGAAATGTGCAACTTATCTTTTCTTATCGGCTTCACAGCTTTCTTTCCTATTACCTGCTAGAATAGAGACAACTGTTGCAATACAATTAAGACTCCTACTAATCAGTTTGTTCATCCAAGCTATCTGCTAACATCATATACAGACAAGATAAACAGGCAATTACCGTGGAGAACATTTGCTAAACAAAGCTATAATTAATAATAAATGAAACTGACTTCCCAACTACTTAAATACAGTAGTTATTAATTATCATGTGGCCTCAAGCTATTTGTGTAGAGCATATAATTTACAATTCTGCATGATCTCAGCTGTATTCCCTGAAACCTCCGGAGCCATCTTTTGCATAACTTTAAACTCCAGTATGTTGGTTATGAAAGTTTCTTCTGGCTTCTGCCCCAACTCTCTCCATTATAATGTCAAGAAATGCAGTCTTGTATGTATGTGGAAGAAATTACAACTTTTAAACACCGGCATATAGCAAATGCCAGAATTATAACACGCAGCTGAATTAGATCTGGCTGGCAGAGCTGATTTTGTCACCTGTCATACACAGTCAGCATCCAGCTGTACAATAAGTAATTTGGAGGTAGCCAGCACTGTCCTACATATTGTTCACTTAAAAAAATTGTTAACAGGCCTGTTTTCACCACCAGGCAGCTTTACCAGCCAGTTTCTAAAGTAATATGTAATTTAAACTCTTATTACACATAGTATCACTTCTCTGGAAAATTAAACATTCTGTATAATGTAAAACCAGATATCTTTCCTACTAGAGGTCGCAGCATCGTCATACATCCACAGGCCACGCAATGCCTTCAATGTTTATGTGCTCACCCTGAGAGGGGGTCCATGTAACACTAGGCTGCTGGTAATACCAGTCACGCTACGTTTTTACAACAGTACAGTCCACAGCCCCAAGATTATCACTTGCTTCCACACCTTCGTGTCTCACCATACTTCTTTCAAAGGGTTCCAAGAAGTCATAAGCCTTCTCCTGGAGGCTTACCAAATTTAGAAGCCAGACTACCGACAGGGTTGTGTGTTTTCAGTGAGAAAGACCAGACATTTCCAGAACAGGCCTGTTCATATTTGCCTGGTGACATAAGGCACTGTTAGGACTCTGGTGTAGGAAGGAAAACCACAGCACCCACACAGGCCAGCCCCACTGGCATTACTCACCTCTTGCTGCCAGCATACCTGATATCTCTCTCGATTTCTCTCACTTCCCTGGGCTACAGAGCTCCTACTGCACTTCCCAGCACCTTACGTCCCTTTTCAAACTGCATTTATTCCAGTTTTACATCTTCTGACTGCCTTATCAGCCACTCCCCGAGAGAAAACACCCGGTGGGTGACCTGGTCTACCTCCAGCTAACTCTATTTCTCTGTCCTTAGTAATTCAGTCATATGAACCAGACTTGCCTGCCTATTCCACACCCATGTCTCACTTCTCTGTCCCACTGAAGATGTTGAATCTCAGTATTACCTTGGCCCAGTTAAAAAAAGGTCAGTGAAAAAAATGAATTACTGATTATTTTTTTTAAAAAAGAACGTTCTCCACAAACACTTAGCTAAGTCATTTAGAAAAGCATTGTCACCATGAAATGCATCATCAGTGTGTTACCTGGTACCCTATAATGTTCCCCTTGTCATTTTCTTTTAACATGATTAATTTCTGAAGCTGAGTCAAGTTGGTAATAAGCATGGTAATTGCCATAAACCATATAATGACTTCTCTGTATGGCAGAGTCCTGCTGTTGACCTTGCCAATTGTACACGAGAATTAAAGGCAACCTTCAGCCCAAAGTAAATACATGTAAGTTCAAATTCTAGTCCTTAGAAATGCATGCATTTAACTTAAAGTTGTCACAGGATCTTTGGCTTCTGTGGCACACCACAAATGGCAGACTTGAAATTATCTGGCTGTAAAGATGGCGACAGTGGCCAGGTGCTTGCTGCAAGCATGTTCTGAGCCTGTAACTGGATGTTGATACCTGTCAGGTAGTATATTGTAGCTTATTTTGTGGGGGCTTTGTGGTTTTAAGCTATGTGTTGTTAGGGACTTTCCAAGTAATTAAAAAAAAAAAAAAAGGAATAATTAAAACCCAATTTTTTTTTAATATTTTTAATAACTTTGGCTTTTTTCCAAAAATTAAATCTAAATACCATGCAAAAGAGACAGGTGAAGGGATTGCAAATCCCCAAATTGCCAATGAATGATTGCTAAATTTCTAATAATGACCTCCTATCACATCTGGAAATCTCTCGCTGGCAAAACATTCCTGGTTCAGGAGACTCATCCTCCAAACCACAGAAGTCTGGGGTGGAAAAGACTAAACCTGGGGTCTCTGCTCCCCACAGCTCCCACAGATTCTTGGTCCTTTGCCACTGCATTCTGCCCTGTGAGGGTTAGAGCCAGGACCAAGATGGCTGGTTTAAGCCACCATTCCACATTTCTGGGAAGCCACTACTTGCACCAGGGAACACCATTAGACGTGAGGTGAGGTAAGGTGAGGTGATGTGAGGAGCTTTCCCAAAAGGAGCTCCACACAGCAATGAGAAAATATTCTGTCAGGTAAGGTACAAAGACTTGACAATAGCTCAGACAGCCCATTACAGTCCAAAATCACAAGAGAATGGAGAATTTGGGAAATCTGGAATCACGCAGATGGCAAATGCATTTCGTTATGCTTAGGTACCTGTCAGCGTCTTTCACCTGTGGCCATGGGTGCAAAGAATGTAATATAGCAGATTTGGAACAATCATGATGCCAACTAACACTTGAGGGAGGAGATGAACAGATTTTCTTATGGTGCGCAGAAAAATCATTGGAATTTATATTTTGGCATGTGACCACCTGCTTAGAGGTCCCCAGTGAGAAATTCCGGCAGAATTTCTGCCACTGGACTTGGAAGTAAACTGAAGAGAGTAGCTGTTGAGAGTCTGCTGGTGATGGTATTCAAGTTAGTCAAAGATAGTACACGCTGCTGAGTCAAAGAGATCTTTTCCTTGGTAATGGAGGAAAAAGGTGACTTGGACATTAAATGTGTAGAATGCAATCAAACCACGTGGGAGCTGCCACTACAAATTAGGTCCATACTCCTTCTTGATGAATACACTGAATATCCAGTACCTTGCAGCTTTACTATCCTGTGCGCGGAGTTAGCGCTTTTCCTTTTTCTGCAGGACACCGGAGAGCAGTCCTGTCCAAAAAATCTATTTCTACCCTTGTGTGCACATGTGAGAACAAACTCTAAAGGCACAGCCTTTGTATCTAACCTCTCTTTTATTTCTTTTTAGTAGCCTTCAGGTCAGAAACTTTGATCTTCTGGTTGAAGAGGATGTATGACTAACCCTGTCTGTAGCCAACTGTGTTTATCAGCAGCACATTTTTTCTGTAGGTATGTGTAGAAAGAATACTTTACTAGTCTTCTAAAAGAATCTTAGAAATAGAAGGCCTTTCTTAACATCTGGAAATATCTCTCAGCTCTAAACTTAAAGACTTCTGCAAATATTAGGTGTAAGTAAGAAATGCCTATTCTGTATGAAAACGTTTCTGGTCATATGGTACTTTTATATATTGCCCAAGGAGCTGACAGTCTTTAAATAACGACCTGATGTTCTTGGGGGCACAAGTGTTCAGCAGTCAGTTATATCAGCTGGATCATATTCATCATCTACATGTTTCTGAAAATACCTCTGCAATAGAACTGGGTTTGCAATTTTACTTCCCCAAAATTTCTCTTTATTAGTTCTGCTTGTACTTTTAAGGCTTCTTCCACTTAACTAGAAATGTTAACAGTGTGGCAGGAAAAAATCTTCCTTCTGTGCAGGCTGAAAAAATTCATGTGTCTTTGTGTATCTAAAATTGCAAAGAGAAACCCAAAGAAATCCCTATAATACAATTGTTTTCTCACAAACAGTATCTTAAAAGAATTCATTTTTTTTATATATTTTTTCTTTAGGGAAAAAAAATCATCATTTCTAGAGTTTGTCCAGAATTAGCCTTCAATTTGTTTGAAAAATTTGTAAGACAGAAACCCTAGCCCCGCTAAAATCAATGGAAGTTTACTACATGACGGCGATGGTGGTAGCATTTTACTCAGAGATCTTAGGCACCACTGGATAAATGTTATCTGAATATCAGATCCCAAAATCAGACATGAAATACAGATATAAAATGTCCTTGGTATTACTTCACACAGCTTAGTCATTTTTTTGTACCTGTTGTCATTTTGTTGTGTTAAAAGTTTTGTTGAAATTTTCTCATAAAATAAAAAAAATCCCTGAAAAAAATTATATGCATTTTAAAATCATCTATGTTGTTAACTAATCTCATTTATAATGAAGTAAAAGCAGGAAGCATGAAAATTGAAGGCAGTTAAAATATTGCTCTGGAATGACCCCAAAGGAATGATGAGTATGTCACTATTTTGGAATGGGACTTATCTTAGTTTGAAACCCTTTTGTTAAGCTCTGAGTTTGAAATGTATAGTTTCTGACACTGATCCACAGGATCTCACCTTCTCTGAAGGTATATTTTGGGGATGAATGGGCAGTCACATTCTTTTATGTCATCTTCCATCTCATAAAAACAAAGTGCCTGTGCCAATGTCACTTTGTTCCATTTCCAGGACATGTTGTCTCAGCAGGAGTCTAACTGCAAGATATAATCTCAAAATACCTTGGTTATTCAATTTTTTTAAATATTATATCCTTCATATCAGCAACACAGACAGGTATTTCTCTGTCACAGGCAATGGCCGTGGTCCCAGAAGCTCTGAACAGCACAGACTGAGAAAGGGCAAGCAGTTCAGTCCTGAACAGACTTTTTTTCTTCCACCAGTAAATCAAATGTTTATCCTTATGAATTACAAGTCACAAAATTTGCTAGGCCAACCGTCAATCCTCAGGTGGGTCTAAAGATCTTATTCAAAATTAAAAATCATGAAAAGAAGTTTAAAAAAGCGTTCGCTAATTGCTTGGCAGCTCATTCAGTGAGTGGGATTCTTATGTCCACAACCCCTCGTTGTGACCCTACTCTCCATTGGTAATTTGACAATATGCTTGGGATCAATAATACATGAAATTAGTAAAACTTCTATGTTGCTAAACCTTTTAAATATGTTCTTTTGGTGCTCAGCTTGTTTATTTTAATGAGACCACTGTGAAAGTCAAACATTTTTGCCTAAAAATAATCTCTGAAGACTGCCAGAGGATCTTTTTTTGTGTAACTTTCTGTGTTGATCACCAGATATTCCTTAGTAAAGGACATTAAAAAACTTTAGCATGCCAGAACTATATGGGAAGTGAAGTACACACTTGTAGTTATTCCTATAGATGAAGTTAATAAATTAAATTGCAGTAAATTCCATCAAGTGCACTGGTCTTGCACTAAGCAATGAAAAGATACCACACAGGGATGCCGTCCCTGTGGGATTCTGAGAATCAAGAAATTTTCTCCTTGATTAGCTTGCTGTAAACTTACAGATAAGAGAAACCAAACAAACAATTCAGGTGTAGTTTCTCAAGGTTATTTGGTAGAGGAAACTAAGAGATGGTTTCAGTGTAGGCAATCATCAAAAAAGAAATTTTGAACACATTTTGTGTACAGGGAAATGAAGGAACTGAAGCAGCTATTGCAGCCTGGTAGCATCAGAGCTGTCTGAAGCCAGATCCCTGCTGAGGAGTTTCCCCCTAAGCACAACCCAGTTGATTCAGCTTTGGGCAGAGAAGGCCTAAAATGTCACCTTTACTGATCTCGCATATTTGGGTGGGATTTATTGGGTGTATAAAGGGATAATAATATAAATTAATCTGTGTCAACTGATATATGATATTCAGGATCATCACTCCCTGGGAGGTTTCTGGTTTATGTAGCAGAGGAGAAAGGCTTTTGGTCTGCGGCCGCCTTTGTTCCAAGCGCTTCATCTGTTGCTGCTGCACCAACTCTTATAGGTAATCTGAATTCACACAGAAGATATAGTCCTGTAACTTTTGAATAACTTATGGTCATTCAATAATACCTGAACTCTTTCCAACATAGGGATGCACAGCAACTTAGGAAATATGACACACATATGACATAAATATGAAACATACTATCTTCTTTTTTTAAGGAAACATGGACCGGGATTTAAAAAGAACTACATGGATTTTAGCATCAACAAATCATTTTCAGAGAACTCTGAAATCAAGGTGAAGTCCAGTAATTTCAATAGTGTAAAAAGGTTTAGCCTTGGCCAGATTTTTTCAGTCTCTTCCGGATGCCTTTTATCTCATCTGTCTTTCAAAGACAACAGATATTTAAACCTAACATTATCACGTCGAGGCCTAAACACATAACAGCCATGTCTTCTTCCCAGAATAGGTACCAGTCTCTCCCACATGAGTGCATTTAAAAACAAGCTTTGTTTAGATCACACAAGCAAGTCTGGCTCGGCTCACAAGGGAGACAGAGGGTGGAGGCGCCGGTGTTTCTGCCCAGCTGGGTGGAGGTACCCACCGTCTCTGTATTGGGGTGTTACCTGGGCGCTCAGACGTGAGCTCGGGCCCCTCTCCCTCCCCAGTTCACACTGCCTGTGTGCTGGATCCTGCTCTGATTCAAGCCAGGAGCAAGGTTTCAGGTACAAGGCCCCTGGGAAGAGCAGGGGAGCTGTCTGGACATCATCTCTGCCTTCCTCACAGGTACAGTGGTTGTATCTCATTTTACAAAACCATGTTAGAGCATAGCTCTGAAAAACAGCCTAAGCACAGGACAAGTTCCTATTTGTCAAGTCTAGCAGGTGCCTACGTTTTTCTGTGGCACAGAACATAGGCTAAGAGTTTCCCTGCCCCTTGCGTGCTCAGAGTGCTCAACCTGAATATAGGGTGTATATGTTCAAATCCCACATTCAATTGATCTTCCTTGAAGTCACATCTACATGACAGGAGCTCGTACACCACGCTGTAGGCTTTCTGAATTAAGCCTTTTTCCTACTGAACCTGCTCTACGTTGGGTAAATAATCCAGCAGTTAACGAGCCCACCGTGAGAGCGGAGGCTGGAAGCCGGTGCTGTGCAACCTGGTGGTGTGCCTTAACCACCGAGCTGGGGACCTGCTCAGCTGAGAAGAGCTTCAAGAGCAGGGGGTTAGTTAGAGGCTTGGTAAGTGGGCATGGTGCCAAGACATGAGTTCAGCCCTCTCCTACCTCTCCTACCTGAACCAGTGTGCCCTGAATTGCAGGGGCCAGTTGTGAGCCTTAATTCTAGTATTTGGGTTGGTCCGAGGCATGCCACTCTTTCAGAAAAAAAAAAAAAAAAAAAAAAAAAAAGCCACTCTTTCAGAAAAAAAAAATAAAAATAAAAAAGGAGGCCTAAGCAGTTTGCAAGGCACTCCCATAAATAGACAGACCCTGTAATAACAACCAGCGGTTGCACTTAAAACACTTTGTTGGTTTTGAAAGATTAGGACTGTACTTTGTATGGTGAACATGCAAAAAACTAATCTCTCGTGTAAGGCAAGTGAAGGTAGGAAGGCAGATAAATTCCATAATGAATATTCTTCACTGACATAGTTTTTTTAAAGACATCACCAAACCTCCTATTTAGTTAGTCGCAGACATTATACCAGGATCAGAAGTACTGCGTACCCTTGGAAATGGCTCACAACGTCAAATCCAGCTCCAGCGCTTCTAGTGTTGTTACAGACAGATAGGTATTAACTACTCAATCAAAAACTCTGCTGAAGAGGTGGAACAGAAACTTTAAGAACCATTTATGTATGCATATAAAAATTTTCAGTAAGTTGGTGGATTTGTCAGAATGTAGCTTTTACTAGTAGACGTGATCGTTACAGAAGTACAGATAAATCAAATATGCTACATTATGTTGATACCTGTAATTGAGTAACACTGCAATTGCCATAAGGATCCAAGCACTATAGTCAACCAATTTACAAGATAGTCCTACAGAAAAGAAATGTGATTTTGGTAACAAAATTTTCTTTTCTCTATAGTTAGCTGGAACTCTCAGCTTCCTGACTGAAGTGCTTTGGCTACTAAACAGTTACATGACATGGCAATGCATATGGCCATACTTTGGTAAATTTTACAGCCTAGAAAACAAAGAAGGAACTTGTTGTGCAAATATATATACACATATATATATACAAAAATAAAAAATTTATGATAGCATTTCTATGAAGTGAATGAGACAAAAAATATCACAGCACTAAGACACTCTGGCCTCATCTTCTGCTCCAACCACATGATAAAGACAACTGCGGCTATGAATACAGGCGCTTAAAGAAACCTTGTGTTGTTGTAGATGTGTAGAAGGCTAGGTACATGGTGAACCTTACAACAGGGTGCTCAGCATTAGAGAGTCAATAATATGTGTTATTAGTATGATGCAAGGCACAATAACTACAAATCATGATGAAGTAGATTAAGAATTGTCTGGCAGATATGGAGAGTGAGAACTGGCTGGGGATGGCTCTAAAGTTGTTTCCCTTGAGGACCTATACTTTGTTCCGCAGACCTCAGCCTCCTTCGGAAATACTGTTGTTTCATGCATGTGCAAGGACCTATACCTTGTTCCGCAGACCTCAGCCTCCTCCTTCGGAAATACTGTTGTTTCATGCATGTGATTGACAGATTACCTTTGTAAAAAGAACACACAACTGCTCTTCAGCAACATTGCATTTTATATGTAAGGAGGTTACAAGGGGAAGTCTACCAAAGAGTCCGCTTTCCCACAGAAGCCTCTCAGCCTGTGGTCTCAACCTACCTTAACTTGCCAAGTTAAGCACTGCAATGTTTCAGACATCATTCAGCCCCTGGCAGGCAACACTTTTCAAAAAATTAGGTGCCTAGATGAGATGATACGAGCTTTGGCCCTCCAATTTCACTCAAGTACCATCTGTCTGGTCTGTCAGAACCCTTTTTTTCTTTTGTTTTTTCCCCCTTCATAAGCAACATACTTTAGTCCAGCACAGTTTGGCTGCAACGAACAAAAAAGTTAACAGGGTAAAATTTTAGGATCTGCAAAATACGTATCAGCCAAGTTGATCCAGTGGTTTCTTCTCTCCTTAAATGCTGAGCTTTTGACAGGCACATGCTTGGATTTCCCACCTACCAATCTGTGGTGGTGACTAACGAGCTGTTCTTTTCCTGCACCAAATTTTCCATGGAGAACGCTTAGCAAGTGTATACATGGGATAGGTAGCTGAAAGGGCAACTAAGATTTCTGATTAAAACATGTATATTGCTATCAACCATTACTTAATAACGACACCATGCTTGTTAGGTGCAGTAAAAAAGCTTGTGTGGAGTTAGGACCCTGACTTCTCTATAGCAAGTAGAAATTAAATTCTGAACCATTCTTTCTGGATTCCACACAATTCTGGCATAAGCAGTGAAAAATTTCACTTTCTAGTGAATTAAATAGAGGGACAAGTAAAATAATCAAAGTAGCAGAACAGAGTTGCTTCTCTGGGTACTAATTCTGATAGGATTTTCCCTGTCACTATCTTTATAATTGGTTAATTCATCTGTGTTTTGGCAAGGCCAAATAATTCACAGTATTGTAGAAGTTATCAGGGGAACCATGGACGGAGGGATTACTATTGACATTTTAATACATCGAAGGCATGGAAACTGCTTGGGACTCCGAGCTAGCTGGATTTTCCTGGTAAAATCATCACTGGTGATATAATTAATAATGATGACATTCAAATGTTCATCTTTGCATCTCAAGCTTAACAGCCCAGTGAAAAGGATGGGGCTCATTTTGACTTCCAGAGTTACTGTTTCAGGTTGTCTGTAGACTCATTAAGACAATATTGCATTGTGTGTGCTTAGTTCGCGCTTTCAAGGTCACCTGCTACCAACAGGACCGATGAGCATATGCATGAAACCTCATCGTATCGCTCCCTCTTCTAAACTGCCTTAGTTAAGACAACCTGCTGCTGCTGCTCCCTGCTAAATTGCTGTTTTCACAAATACTTAAATACAACGCACACACGTTAAAGTAATTGTTCCTTTTATTTTGTCTTATGCTAGGGAAAAAAGTCCACACTACAGCTAAGAATATGTAATTGCACAATCTTTTTGTTTCTAATTCAAACTTTCATTAATGCAAAAAAATTCTACAGTTCCACAGCATATGGGTTGGCAATATTCTACTATGTATACATTTTACAGATGTACAATCATCTTGGAAAGAGAAGATGGGGGAAGAGACATTATACAATGCAATAACACAAAACCACATAACACTGTGAAATTATTGCTCTTGCTTTCCAGCACACTGGAGGAGTTGGTGCTAATGCTTATTTCTTGTCCTTTCAGCCAAAATGTCACCAGCCACAATTTTTCCTGACTAAATTAATCATATTGGGCCATATGTTTCCTAATGATCCAGAGATCACAGTTTGATAGCAGCTGTTGTAGACCAAAGGTATGAAAAATAAACAAAGAATGCATCACCATTAAATAGCTGAAAGGTTCCTGTAATTACGGCTCTCTATCAGAGCACAAAGCCTGGAGTATATTGACAACAAGATCTTTTCAATGTATGGGGAAAAATGATTTGCTGTGAAGTTTTAAGAAGGCATGCGCATGTCAGTAACTCTGTAGTAGCTTGTTTAGGTGAGGGAAAAATCAATTAAATAACCCCCTCTATCCTAGCACACCATAAGAAAATATTCTTACAGATAGAAATGGCTGGTGAAACTGGAATATTCCTCGGTATAACATTTGTACCTTATCAGCCTGACTCTGAACCCCCTATACAAAGTTTGCACTGTTGTGATATCTTGCATTTCAGAGGAGTTTCTTGTGAATTGTACAAATTAATCGTGTAACTCAAGTTATCAATTCACCATGAAACACTCATTAACTTAATTGCTAATAATTGCAATTTAAAGTGAAAATTTTTCCATGAAATACTTTTACCTCAAACCTCATTTTCAACTTTGATACCCATAGCTTTTTCTTAATGAAGATCATCTTATGTTTTGAAATGTGTTCAATCACAAGATGAACTATAAGGGAAATGCCTGTACCCGTTTTAGAATTTAGAGAAGCAGAAACATAGCATTCCTCTTTCTGGCAAAAAAGTGAATAAATAAAATTAGGTAAGATATGAAAAGGTATTATAAGAATAATTTTTTTTCTGTGATAAACTTGAAATTTGGTACATCCTTCAGAATGTGGCATATAAAGAAATAATACTTGTTCAACAAAGGTTGAACTTTGATAGAGAAAGTTTTACTAAGCTGGAAAACCAGCTGCAGATATGAGGACAAGAGAAAATATCATTATAAAAAGTAATGCAAAGTTCCAAAGATTATAATATCCTGAAAAACTCAGAGCTTTTTTTTTCTTCTA
>NW_009258284.1:2899954-2901514 GCF_000687185.1 Egretta garzetta
ACTCTTTCTTCCCTTCCACTCTGAACACAACTCACAACTATCAGATATGACGAAAATTAAGAGATATCATGTGCCTTCTTTTTTGTCACGCTGAACCTCTTTTTCGAGTTCATGCTACTTGGTCATTATGAAGAAAGAATGTACCAGTTTTTGTAGCAGTGAGCATTTTTTTTTCCTCATTAGAGG
Source organism: Egretta garzetta (assembly GCF_000687185.1). NCBI lineage: Eukaryota > Metazoa > Chordata > Aves > Pelecaniformes > Ardeidae > Egretta > Egretta garzetta. The sequence continues at coordinate 2,900,141 of NW_009258284.1, forward strand.
CACCTAACAGAAATGCATGGCCCAACCTAGAGCACACCCTCAGTAAGGACTGCATTTTTGCATCTGCAATTTTTCAAGCGCAGCTGAAGTTACTTAAACATCTAAGTATTTGATTTACAGATGCAATCAGGTACCTGCATATACAAGTGATTGTAACTGCAGGTGTTAGATTGGGGACTCTCGTTTGAAATTCTGCCTCAAAATGTACAAAATAATTATCGCTGGAATTATTTAGGGATTTTCTGTGGGTTCACTAAACAAGTAGGCTTTGACCCTTTGTATTCATGCCAGAAGCTGTTTAAATCCTTAGGTAGCCTTCCTGTGGGTATGTGCTCTCATTACCTTCCCTGCTCCACTTTTTGTTACAGCAAGGATGATCACAGCATCACTTGCTCTGGCACAAGTGTATCATTTATTATGTGTAGGTTGCACTCCTAGTTCAGTTGCAAACTTCCATGGCTGAAAGGTAGGTTGGTCACTTTGTTTTATATACAGAACATGGGCCAAAATTAGACTGTCCCACAAAACTGGTGTGAGCCATGCACTCACTCCCTTCTGCTGATCCAGGCTTCAGCTTCATCAGTGAAACCATTCCCACTGACATTGAGGGCTTCATATAAGACTTTAACAACTGAGCACAACAGCCATAATCTGGCTCCGTGTGTTATTACTCCATGTAACAACCAGTCTCAAAATCAAAGATACTGTTTTCACCTTCTGTCTTTTTATCTGTCCTTTGATTGTGCTTGCAGGAAGATAATCAATACACACGAAACAAAAAGATAATGGAAGACCTTGCTCTTCAAAATGTTTTCCGTGAGACAAAGTGATATTACTGGGTCACACAACAGTTCTGTGCCCACAGATACCTACCATAAGGACTAATGTCACCTCACCCATATAAGGAAATGCATGCACTAATAATTTATAAATTACTAAGAGACAACAAGGCGGATTGTGTGTAATCATAGAATAGAATCATAGAATGTTTTGGGTTGGAAGGGACCCCTAGAGCCCACCCAGTCCAACCCCCCTGCAGCGAGCAGGGACACCACTAACCACATCAGGTTGCTCACAGCCCCGTCCAACCTGGCCTGGAATGTTCCCAGGGATGGGGCCTCCACTGCCTCTCTGGGCAACCCCTTCCAGTGTAATGATGTGTACTGTCTGCACTCTTACAGGAACGATAGAAATCTTTGCCTGCTGTCCCTGGACCCTACCCTAACATTTCTATGTTGTCCAGACCCTGGAAGGGCCATGACAGTGGCACGTACTGTCCAGGTGAGAACTGTATTGATGGCCACTGTAGCTACTCTCCCTGCACAGCCCCAAGGTATTGACTGTGCCTGTGGAAAACTCTGTGGCCTTTAGGGA
>NW_009258284.1:2901531-2903949 GCF_000687185.1 Egretta garzetta
CTGAAGACTGCATTTTTTACGGACTCCACCAAATGCTGTACCTTTTAATAATATAAATGATTCCAAAAACTGAAGTATAACAAAGGTAATTTTAGTATTTCATTAAATTATCTTTCATAATAATTTTGTTCTTTCCCTTTTACCTGAATTTTCTCTCCCTTCATTAAGATAATAGATAATATAACCCCCTTCTACAAAAATGTTGTCTAGTTCATTCATTTTAGCCTGGCAATTTTCCAGATAGTTAAAGATATTTTTCAGTCTTAAATATTGGCTATGACACAGTGTTCTCTACCATGTCTAGATGAAAGTTAGGCGTATACGTCATATGTTTTCCTTTCATTACTCCCCTACAGGATGCATGTTGGTAAAATTCATTAAGAGGGGTTACAAATGCTATTCTTAATTGCCTGGATTCCTGTGAGTGCAAAGAAAAGCATTCCCCAAGCAATATTGGAAATAATGCAGAAAAGAATAAAAAAAACAAAAAACAAAAAACAAAAAACCATCAGATTTAACCAAGCAAAAAATGCAAACTAACTAATTGGGTGAGCTGGAGGAGGGTAACAAGAATTAAAATCAGCTCCTGAAGAAGAGGAAGATCTCTGGGTGGCAACAGCAGCAGGAGAGCTTTAGCAGTGTGGGTGGGTGGGGAGCCAGGCAGTAAGGGTTTGATCTACTCAGGACTTCAGGGCATCTGCAAACCTCCACCGAGGAAGGACTGTCTTGTCCTGAGAGGAGAAATGGCACCCCTACATAGGGGAAAGCTCTGGGCATGTAAAGGTGTATGAGATAACATTTAATAGCTATGGGGCTTTGACATGTCCTGCCGCTAATCCCTGAATCATACCACAGGTCATCAACAGGGTAATTAGGCAGATTTTTACAGACATCAGCAGGCCTTGGGCCAGGCTCCAAGCAAGGTATAAGCTTGTGACTGGCGATGGCAAACAGGCAAGGACTTTGTGTAAAGCTACAGATGTTATCTGGGAGGTAAATGCAGACTCTGTTTATTATGATTCCACACAGAAATCTGCAAACATATGTGTGCTTCTTAATATCATAAGATAAGGATAATTAAAACGGAAATTAGAGTGGAATGACAAATGTGGCTAGGGGGCTAGTAGTCAATTAACTTATAGAGATTGGCTAGGTTATTGCTGTGGGAGAGAATGATGCCAAATGAGGCCTTAAAAGGGTGCAAATGCCAAAATTGTCTAACACCATTTTTCTTAATAATACAAAGAAGACTTAGAAGAAAAAAACCCAAACCAGATAAACTTTAAGATGGAAATTTAATGCTTTGTCTAAATGAGAAATTCCTTACTGGAAACCTCCAGTTACCCTTTTTTTCAGCTATTAAAATTAGCTTGGAGAAAAATGTGAAGTTCTCTACGTCTGCGGAAAATTCTGGAATGCAACAAAAGAAACAGATGTGAACCCCTTTCATCCTTCTCCAGAACATGGCATACTGCGTTGGAAGGAAGCATGATCACGATGTCACCAACCACTCACTTCTCATCTTCAATGGGATTGGCTGTGGATCCATTCTTCCCATTGCATTCAGTCCTTTGTACTTCCCATTATGACATCCAGAGTTTTGGGAGTCTCTAAAACTCCATGCAATTAACTTTTACACTTTGGTAAGAAAGTGAGCAGGTCTTTTCTGAACATCTCGTTGTTGGTCATCACGACTTTTGGAAATCTTATCCCTCACTAAGATGTAAAGAGCAAGATAAAGCAGATCACAGACCCATCAGTACTAAAGAAACTTCCTCCTTTTAGATTAGCATGTGAAGGATTTTGAATATTCTCAAACACCTTTGATTGCCAACCCTTAAACAACTCAACATACCACCCTTCCCTCTGCAGGAGTGTTCCTCTGCCTGTCCCTCAGGAAGCCACAAAACTGCTACCAGAGCTGCAGATACAGGCAACACAATTCTGCCTGCATCTACTGCAGCGTGATAGAGACAAACGCTTCATTTTTTTCTGGCTTTTGGAAAGGCAATGGGTACACATCAGCCTGTGAAATGGCTGCAATGTGCAGCAAAAATAAGGGCAAAAACTCTTGAGAGCTGTCGTGTTTTAACAGGCTGCAACACAGCTTTGGCATGTGCCAAGGGGGGAGGCAGAGGGAGCTGCCTGGGAAGCGTGTAATGTTTACCTTCTCGTCACAGAAACATTTCTCCTGGGCCTGTCATCACCCCTGTTGAATACTTGCCTGGAGGAAACCAAATGGTTTGCAGTGCTTCTGTACGAACACACCAGTGTGCCTGTGAGCATCACCGGGGCAAGACAGTCCCGCTCGCTGGCCACGGGACTGGGTCTCAACCCACTCAGTAAGCTTTGGAGTAAAATATGGAGGGGTTAGTACCGCATGCCATGCGGGAGAAAGTAGCTGGAGTTAGGGAGAGG
>NW_009258284.1:2903998-2924165 GCF_000687185.1 Egretta garzetta
GATGTCTCCATGAAGAAGCCTAGAAAAGAAGCACTCCTGTATGGATGTCAGAAAGCACAGGGAGGACGCTGTCCTGAATAGCCGTGCCAGGCTCACAGAGCTACGCTGCCCCCCCGACGATCCTAATCGGGACAGACAGACAGCAAGATGCTTGCAGGCGTGCAACTGCAGTCCGCTGTGTCTGACATTATTGCTGGAACTTGTGCACGTGTTAAAGATTGCCGTGGTACGATGTTGCCAGGGTTGACCGCATTTTCCATTCTTGAGAAGAAGGCGTCGTGGCTACGGGCCGGGGTTCTTGTGAAACCAAGTAGCATGTCTGTCCTGCTATTAAAAGTGCTGGTGAAAATGCAACTCCCTTCTTTTAATCTGTCCTGAGGAGACAGTTTATTCAGTTGTGTGACAGATACAGTTGTGTCTTTCTCCACCAGTGTTTCAGATCGGATCTGAAGAGACACTGAAGTAAAATGAAGAAGAAAAAAGACCTGGTTCTCCATAAATATCCAGGTAGCTAAATGCTTTTCTCTTGATCGTAGTGGAAGAATCCCAAAGAAGTGTTTTACAGAGCATTCAACTGAAAGAAGGTATTATTTTATTCTGACGGACGAATGTATGTGTCTCTGCTTGGGGCAGCCTCAGGGAGAATTCCTCTCTGCTTCTCAGTGAATGACTGATTTGTCTGTGACAGGACAGTTAGATACAAAGGGAAAATATTTGTGTCATAGTGTAAAAGCATTGTTGGGATTCCTTTTCTTTTACAAAATTTTCAAGCAGGAACGCACCCTTTGCATTACAGTGCAAGACAGGAACCGACCAGCCGCACAAAATACCCAGACCTAAAAAATGAAGTGGCTCTTCAAGCGGAGGAGGAATGTGTGGTGCTTTCAACCTGAATTTAGACAATTCTTTTTTAGACCAAATACATGCTTGTCAAAGAAATCTACATCTGAGTCCAGAGAAGATATTCTTTTTTTCACTACATTTTATGCCTGGATATGAGGGGTTTGATAGTACCTTATCAAATAAAAAGTAAATTGGGGAAAATATAGGATAGGGAAAATGGTAGTAGTTGTTAGGCATTTGGTAGAGGTACAGAAAGAGATAATTGACCATTTGCTACCAAAAGAAAAGGGTTCAGCAAGGTTAAAAGGCTCTGGAAGCAAAGCTGATGGCAATGTAATTACTGAAAATGAAAATGGTTATGATTTTTATTGGCCTGAAGAAGAATGACATGGAACTATTACTGCAGCTGGTGAATCTCAAAAGGCAGCTGAGGAACAAAAGCGTGAGGCACTGCCAGATGACCCCCCCGGCAGCCGTGGTGCAGCCGGTTACATTGGGGATGCACTTTCCAGGAGACTGCCCTACAGGATGCTTCTCTTGGCCCTTCAACCCTACGGGTGTTTTTCACAACGGAAAAGGTGGTAAGCACAAAACCCCATCATTTTCGTTTTTAACTTTGGAAACAGAAAAAAAAAAAAACAAAAAAACTGGTTTTCCTCCCTTTTCCCCTCCATCTCCCTGAGATGGCCGTGGTTCTTGGCTGCGGTGGGACCGTAGCATAGCCAGGAAATGCAAGCTGAGGGCGCTGCAGGCGATGGGCAGCCGTGGGGTGCTCAAGCGGACGGTGCCCCATCTCTTAACCAGATGTCAGCTCCAGCCTGATCTGCTGGGAGCAAACCTCTTCGTAAATGCTGGCTGCCCTTGCTGCCGTTTGCCTGCTGGTGTGTGTAGGCAGGCGGCCTGTGGAGGCAGGGGCTGTCTTCCTCTCCATCTGTTTGCACACCAAGAAACAGAAAAGCCCAATTTCAGTCTAATCTCCCTTTACAGCACTCCATCGCTCAAGATAACCTACTGGAAGTGTCCTTTCCACCAGAGCTGGCTTGCCTCTGTAAAGCATGCATTTCCATCAATTTTAGCCCAATTCACATCGTTGCCATGTCAGCTTGGGCACAAAGGGAGAGTGAGAGACAGCATTGGACATTTTCATGTTTCATTTCACTATTTCACGTTAATCAGAAATAAGAGAGTTCTGCATTTTCAAGTTGTTTGCTCCTTGCAAAAGGCATGAAAAGGGCTGATGGAAACAATTTCTAGAGAAAGATTTTTTGTTGGGAAAATAGAGGCTATGTAAATCAATATATCTCCAGGGAAAGATCAATTTTTTATGGAATTTTCCCATCATAATAATATAAATTAAATATTTTACTTTATGTTGACATTAATTTCTGCATCCAGTTAGGCCAGCATTGCCTGATAGGACTTGCAGACAGAAAATACTCTTCCTTATTATCCCCAGTGAGCCTAGCTTTTTGTTTGATCTGCATCTCCCTGGTGCACCAAAGCATCCCGTTGATGATGACCTGCTCTAGTGAATCCCTGGAGTTCCAGCTGAATTCAGAAATGGGAATGAAAGAAAAGGGAAACCCAGAACCACATTGCAAAGAGGCATTGAAGAAACCTGGGCATATGGTTACCAAGGTCAGGCTGAGCTAGATGCACCAATATTGCCAGTTCTCTTTGATTTTTAAAGTAATTTAATTCAAAAAAAGCTCTTAAGTTTCTGACTTTTTGTTCTGAATCAGCTTTTGATTAGGTATACTCATATTTTGCTTAGACGTATTTGTCTGCTGAGATAAGAGACACATGAACAAAGGACTGAGATGGAAAAAAAGGTCTGTACACGGTATGGGCAGGGAACCCAGCGTGGCAAAGCCCTGAGCAAGCGCAGGAGGAGAAAGAATGAAAGGGAAAACATGAAAGGATGTGACTTGGTTTGGTTTCAGTGGAAGTTCAGTTGTGATTCTTTCAAACCATGTCATGCATTGGAACGGTTTATGTAAAGCCAGCCTACTTACACTTACATAGCCCTGCCTGACGTTACAGCCATGGGAGAGGGCTCTAAAGCTTCTCACTTGTGAGACCAGCACAGCAGGGTTTCCCATCCAGTTGGAGACAGATAATAAATCCTCTTTCACCCCATCCTAGGGTGACCCTCCATAAGGGTGCGTGATGGACGAGGAGGGCGGCCTTGGGCAGAAGGGCAGCATCCCTTTCAGGAGCTGCAGAGACAACCCTTTCTGGCAGAGGAGGTGCAAGGAGCCGTGTCTGAGAAGGCACAGTCCTGCTGGTGTATCACGACTGTCTGGTTACCTCCATGGGCCTGCACCACCCAGAGGAGCTGGTACCTGCTTGGAGGCTGCCAGGTGAAGCAGAGGTTCCCAGTGATTCTTGGACAAGGAGATTGCTGCTACACTGGGAAAATTTGGCTGGTATGTGGAGTCTCCTTCTCTGGAGATATTCAAAGCCTGCCTGGATGATGTCCTGTGGCCCCTGCTCTGGGTGAGCCTGCTTGAGCAGGGGGGTTGGACTGGGTGATCTCCTGAGGTCCCTTCCAACCCATGTGATTCTGCGATTCTGTATGGGGGTTAGTGTCATCTTTTCCTGTGCCACGATATAATCTCTCTGCCATTAATCTTCCTGCATTTCTGCCATAATTAGAAATAATTTGTAATTCATGCCCTGTACTACCCTATATTTCTCTAATATACTGCTTATTTAAGCTCTAGTTTTATGATGCGTTTTTCCTCTGTTGTGATTACAAAATGCCAGGTTTTACCAAACAAAAACCAGCAAAGTCTGCTTTATGGCAGAGGCAGTTTGAGAAGTGATAAAAATAATAATGCAAGTTCTTTCTTTTTTGACAGGCCAGATTCACCAGTACACCCCGGATGCGTCGCTCCTCTCCAGCCACAGAAAACAGCTGTAAACCTGGTTAACCAGGCTGTTAAATCGAGTTTACAGCTGCTTTGCATCACCAGAATGGCTCAAAGCAGGCAGCACATACCAGTGAACGTGGGCCTAATTGTACACTAATGAACGATGAAGTAGTTTAGCATGCAGTATTCGCTTTGGCAGAACGAAAAAGAAATCTTTGTATAGAGCAGATATGTTAGAATTTAGCCTGGCTTTGCTCGAGGGGAAAAATTCATCCTCTTTTATTCTGAATGGATTATAATTAAGAAAAGCATCAGAGACAAATTATTCAAGGTTAGAAATTTAAAAGGGATTTAAAAAAACTCTTTCCGGATATATTAGTGCCTGCTCAAGCTGGAGTTACAACAAGTGGAACTCATAGTTTAATTATAAAACAACGGTCCAAAAAATCTGCTTATGTAAGCATGTGTTTCCCTTAGGGAAGAAAAATCATTACAGAAAACAAGATAAAAAGTTAATGTTGCAAATCACATTGTCTGTGTATAACTTCATTAATGCTGGATAACTACTCTACACTTAGCAAGGTGTTCAATTGTAGAAATCTGTTAAAACAGTTGAAATCAAGTGCAACCTAGATGCCTGCTTAGCTTGTACTTATCTTAAAAGAACCACAGCTCAGAGTAGTTTTCAGTGCTTTTAGGACATTGCTTTTCTTCTGTAAATAAAGCTTATGGCCTTAAGGCAATCGCCTTGCTGGGAATACAACAGTCTCAGGTATAATTTGGCAAACACAGAAACCAAAAATACTCTAGATGACTGGTTCCCATTTTTTTGTTCAATGAATCATGCTCAAATTGCAGGGAAATGTTAGGGCAGGACAGCTCATTAACAGAGGAGCACGTTTTCGTCCTCATACTCCCAAGCATTGCACCACCAGCAGCGCAGCGCAGGACGTGTTGGAGGTTTGGGCCCTCCTCAGTGAAGACTCATGCATCACTCATCCGTCCAGGTGCCTCCTGAAGTCAAGAGAGACCTGGCCTTTCATCTTGACTTGCCTCTGGGGTTCCTCCTTCCAAAATCGATTGCAAAACCATAGCTTTCAATTAAGCAGAACTGAGCCCATTACGCCTGGGCTGGCCACAGACTGACTGCGGGTACATTCATGTAACCACTGACAGACAGAGGTAAGCGAGGCTTTGCATACCGAGCTTCAGCCCACGGCCACGTAGCCACCTATGGCTATGCACGAGCCCATATCCCACATCTCATCTGGCTGGTGATGATTTCGGGCCCAGGGCTGTGCTCACCTCAAACGCATGGCTTCTCCTTCATCACCGAGGAGCATCCAGCTGGCCCAGAGCATGAGCACGGAGAGCTGACGTTTGCCCGCGAAATACCAGCAAAATATTACACTGGTTTTGAAAACACATTCTCCCAAGAGGGATAAAAAATGCCAGTTTAAAGAAAAAGCCAGGAAAATCTGGTCTTCAGGCTGTAAAGTATTTAACCTTTTTTCATTCTCGAGTGCTGAGCATCCCACACACTTTCAGTGATAATAATAACAGCAGTAACAAGAATAATAATGGGAAAGCAAAATCTGAAACAAAAGGCAGAGCTGAACTCAAAATACTTAGGAGGTGTTAAGTTTCATGCTGAAAATTATGCACCTGAAAGGTACAATTTAGGAAAGAAAAAAAAAAAAAAAAAAGGATGAACTCTTCATGAAAAAGGATAAAACTATTTAAAAAAGTCTTTTGTCACTGAAACTACAAAAGTGAATAGTGAATCAGCTTGTGGCACGTCGTTAGAATGAAACGTCTCTTCCCTGTAAAAATGGCTTTTATTCAACTCAGAAATACAATCATCATGTTACATTTCACAGTTATCTCAGTTCTTAGGAAAAAAAAACCCACAAAATGTATTTCCTGGGCACAATATAAAACTTTCCAACAAAGGTAACCACTTCAAATAAGCAAAAGGCTTGTGGACACTTTCATAAAAGATAGTATTCAGAAAATATTATATCAAGAATAAAAGATGGTGGTTTAAAAGATGCACATTACTACCACCTCTGCTTTTTACACAGCCCAAGATATGCTTTGTTATATTAAATCCAGTCAAGTCAGGATAGAAAGATGCTGTTAACAAATATAAGCAATTCTCTGGCTATAATCCCGTTCCTTGCAGAGCAAATTGCCTTTATTTGGTCAGGAAGTTTGTAAAGCTGTATCCATATTGCTGCAGGACACTTGCAGACCAGACTCTCAGCTGGCATAAAAGTTTGTCACCACCTTGATCTGAAAGGAATGACCCCAGTTTACATACAGGGAGGATCTGGACCCTTATTTATTGTGACTATCTGTCTTTTTTAGTACTTCATTACTGTCTGCATGGATGAGCAGATTAACCAGGCAACTCTCTCTGAGAGGATAAATGGACTTGTAGCTGGTATCTATGAGGAAGGGCGGATGTTTTTCTGAAGATTTGCTCCCAGAGACGGGATTAGTTTATGGAGGAGTCTGCTGGTCCTCATTTAGGGGACAGTTAATTTTTGGGTCAGCTTGCAGGTGTTTAGGGAACAGTTTGCCTCCTGGAAGTGGGACCTTGAGATGGGAGACAGGGGACAAACCAACTGCCAGAAGTAAAAAATGAAGAAATAGATTACAAAGTGCTAGTTCACCTCCAGATTAGGGCTAGGCACCTGCACCATCAAGGCAGGGGTGTCCACATTGTCAACTGACCTCAGAAGGCCACGGCTGAGCTCTCCTTCACTGCTTGGTGGGGCAAAAGGGTCACCCAAGCCTCATGCACAGCGGGTGCTCAGTGATCCCCTCCAAAGCCACCAAAGGGAGTCAAGATAGACCGAGCACAAATTTGTCTGAGTTTATCTCTGCATATGCTTTCATGGAAACATGGATCCTGTGGGGTGGGGGGTTGCTGTTGTTCATGGCCTCCTATGAAAATATGTGCTTATATGTTTATGTAAGTGTATCAATACATAGGGGGCTCTTATCTCGCTCCAACCCTCCTCCCCTTGGTCCATATCCTTAAAGAAAATTCAGCATTGAGTATGGCACTGAACTATTTCAGGATCTGTGTCTCTGCTGAGGTTAAGATGGCCCAAGGTAAATAACTAACCTTACACTGATTTAAAATAACTCAGAGGACACTAACTCTCAGTGTGCAGGACATCAGCCAACTATTCCCTCCCTGGGTAAAGGGAGAAATTTCAACTTGGAACAAGTTGGTTTGCATGTGTCCATCACATGGGGATGAAAATTCTCACACTAACCTCTGAAATGTCTGAAAATGGCCACTGCTGGAAACAGAACACTGGATAACTAATCTGATCTGGCACAGTATTTCATGTGTTACAAGTGACAAGAAAAAAAAGCTGATGTCCTGCCTGTCTGTGCATCAAAAGCTAGGACGATGCAAACAAGAAAATGGGTGCGACTCCACTGAGAAAAGTGCTAGCGATCAGCCAAACAGGGGCCAATTACAGGCAAGCTGGAAAGCCCACAAGTGACCCCAGGAATCTACCAGACCCAGCGGCAAAAGAAAATCCCATCGGATCCCTAAGAACATATCCTTTCTCAGGAAAAAAAAAAAAAAAATCAATAACACAGATTTAATTCAAAGCACTGACAGAAAATTTACCGTGAGCAGAGACAAATAGATAGCGTGGGAGCCAAAGGTCAAACAAGGCAGATTACTGATCTTTCCCCTTCTAAACTGGTGTGGTTTCTACATTCCTTTAAACAGAAAGCTGCAAGCTATACAAGGATTAAAGTAAGGTGATTTTGCCATCCTGCAAGTCTGAAAAATGTCTTTGTTAGCCACAGTTAAATGGGGTTTTTTCACACAAATGACGTGTCTGAATTTCAGCTGAATATTACTTCTTGAAAGGGGTTGTAGTGTGCAAAAAAAAATTACAAACATGCGAAGATGTTTTCTTATGTAAGAAAAGCATTTCTTCCTCTAATTTCCTATAACCATTCTTGCTTAAAGGTCACCTTTTGTTAGAACATTGCATATGAAGAAGCTAAGTGAAAGGTTTGGGGTTAATTTGGGGGGGGGGTTGTTTTCAGTTGGTATAAATTTCTTTAAAAAAAATGTCTTTTTTAATAATTTGGCCTTTATGGAACAATTCAATTGTCAATCTAATCTAGTTTCTGATAAAACCAAGCAAGCATGTTAACTATAAGGAAGAGATTTCTGCTCATAAATTAAGCTATGTAAGTGTTTCAGGTATTGCAATCCTCAACAATCCCTGCCTTTGTATTATACATTTTTATTCATACGTTCTGAAAGTTAGGTACATTACAAAGGAAAATCTTCCTGAACTGCTATGCTAAACATTGTATAATGAGACCTAAAAGGTTGGTTTTGCTGCAGAGGTAGTAGGAACATTCTTAATTCTTAGGAAAAAAAAAAGAAAGGATCGCTTGTTTTTATTCACTGTTATTCAAAGCATTACTTATGAATATACAGAATGACGGAGTATATCACATTATAGATATAATCTATAGAGTCTGGGATATTGTATTTATCACAAGTAGCAAAGATTTAAGAGCGTTACTGTTACCTCCAAGTGAGTTCTGACAAAGCAGTACCTCTATGATTTCTGTGTATTCTCTATAAATATGCATCTGTGTTCCGACAGAAATATGTGTATGTGTGTCTACAGACATCTATATACGAAGAAAATAAAGAAATGTACCAAAATAGTAAGAAATATTTCTGAAGAAGAAGTAGCAGGTAGATGTGTTTCTCACTTAGACAACCTGGAGAGCGTGGAGGATACCGGGTTTCATATTGGGTTTTCTGCTTTGATTTGTCTCCAGGGGATGCCTACCTGTCTCCTCGGCTGTCACCAGGTGCAGGTCGCAGACCTCCTACCACCGGGTCCCTCATGCTGAGCAACCATGTCAGGGTGATGATGATACCCGCTATGGTTATCGTGTCTTGGGAACAGCTGTGGGGAAAGAGAGCAATGCTGAAAGCACAAAAATAACTTTTTAAGGAGTATATGCTTAGAAACTTCAGTCTGCATGTCAGCCTCATGACTGCAAAATCCTCTGTTCCAGGCCATTTTAGGGCTAGAAGTAAATCCTGGGTCTCTTTGGGATAATCCCCTTCCTGTCATAGCAAATATCCAGTTTCATTTCTGTAGATCTGCAGACTATTCAGCTCTTACATATGAGGAATCTGCCAGTTTTTCAGGACTCTTTCTTGATCTTCTGGCACTAGGTCTACTACACCTTGAGGGAAAAACATAAGTGTTTGCTCAGGAAAGGAAACAAATGTGTGGCAGGTTGGATTGCAACAAACAGGAAAAAAAGGCATCACTTCAGAACTGCTCAAAAGGTTGGGTGTTAAATGAAGGCTCTGGAGAAGGGAATAGCAGGGAGGTAAACTAGTTGAAACTAGAGTATGTATTACATATTTAACCACAAGGATCTCACCTACTTGACTTCTTAGTGACACATGAAGTCACGTAACATGTACATTAGAAATGTATGTAGAAATGTGCATCATTGAAAAAACAATGGAAATTGTCCACCTTTTTGTCTTTCTGTGTTAGGACAAGAGACAACAGAGAAATGAGCCCATCGATCATAGCTTATACACTCAGACTCCTAAGTTTTGCAGGATGCTCTGTAATTTGTGATTTGACCTCTTGCTACCTTCCTCTTGCTGAGGTTCTCACAGAAAAAATGATCTGCCAATGAAGAGTGACACAAGATTCATCTTGTCTGACTGGCTAGGTCACAACAACAGTTTGGGTTAGTCTATAGCCATCTGCGATGGCTGGGAAAGATATAGTGAGCCTCTGTGGAATTGCTTCCTAAAAGCTTCACCAGGAAAGCCACAAAACACACCTAGTTCTATCAGATGGAGTATTGGGTGATCCATAATGCTTGTGTGATCTTCTCTTGGCTGCTGTAGCAGCAAGCACAATAGAGATATCTTTACTTAAAGAAAACAAAACCTAATCTGAATAGCAACTGGTAGCACCTTGCACTGCAATTGTGTCTGCTGGGCTGCTCCAGTGTAGGCAAAGCTTTTCGTGTTATAGGACTGGTGCCATAATTTCCACACTGCTGTCACTTGGCTGCCAGCAAATGAAAGTGGCCAAATTCAGTGACCAGGACAGGCTGCCTGTGTCTGGCTGGTCCTTAGGTCCTGAGCGGGCTTGCTGAGCTCCTTGGCTGGTGCTGATGTGGCCTGCCAAGTGCTGCAATGTCCTTTGGAGATGCACCGATGCATTCACTGCTGTCCCAGGATCAAGAGAGTTGGGAGTACGTGTTTGTGCACCTGTTTGCTCAGCATCCTCTGCAACTGCATCTTCGACTAGCTTATTATTGTCTTAATAAGCAACTTAAGCAACTATTTGCTATCCCCAGCCAACATGGACCTACAGCTCCTTAGGTACCAGCCTCTTTCCAGGGCTCTTAGAGGCACACTAAAGCTATGGTAGTTCACTGAGAACAATAAACTTCATGGTGGTGCATAAGCCTGGGACCTAGATTTCTAGAGAGGACTTACCCATATTCGCTTACACATCTGCTGCTCCTGTCTGGCCACCTTTGCTCTCCCTATCAGGTCATAAATTGATATACTGAACACAACGGTATAGAGCAAGGAGTCCTGCAGCATCCACTAGAGACACACTGCCCTCACACACATGCACATACACACACACTCACCTCCCTCACTTGTTCTGCTATTTACTTTTGATCTATGGTCCACTGGCAATCCACGTAGACCGGGATTGAAAATGTTGAACAGAGTGAATCAGTTATAGCGTACTAGATTGATAGGCCACCTACTGTATTTAAAAATAATTGAACTGTGAAATGATTAAGTAAACTGAGAATTTCTATAAGTTTGAGTGCTAGGTAATTATAAATGGCAATTATGGAAGAACAAAAGTATATTAAGCAGCAGTGACAAGAATAAATGTTAAATTTCTGGCACTCCAGTTTTTAACTTCAGTATGTATGAGCTATCATCACATCAATGAATGCAAACATGGCATGAATCTCCAAGAAGGAACAGTTAAAATGGTATTAAATGTATTGGAAAAATATGCTAATTTCTGAGAAAACAAAACTGGAAGTCAAGCGACTACTGTAAGTAAAACTAAGTGAGAAATAATGGAGAAATAAACATAAATGGGAAATGGCAAATATTGAAGAAAATATTTGTGTTATTTTACTACTTTTTGGTAAATACAGAGAAAGACATTAAATGCAGCATTTTTAGAAAAACTTTTTTAATAATACGGGATGGAGCAAGGAAGATAATTCATATAGTGTCACTGAAATCAGTGGTTCTGGTCACAGTAAGGTGAAAAATTGCAATAGCATTTTAAGCAGAAAAGGATAATTAGCAAAGCTCAGATGATCTTTAGCTGTAACAAATGACTGAGCACTGAAGTCACAAATATAGTCTGCTAAAAAAGTCAACATGCAGTCAATATTACCACAGACCCAAATGCTTTGTTCTCCTTTGTATTCCACCAAATAAAATGGGTGATATTCCTGACTCTCAGACACACTGACTACCCAGTGAGGGCTATGGAAGAAGTCTCCTAAACATCATCTCAAGAAGAACCATGTAATTACACTTCCTTGAGAAGACAAAACCTTGGACATTGGTGAGAGATGTTCTAGCATCTCAGGGGCATGGCAAAAGGAAAATACAGGAAAACCTGATCAGGGAATCCATTAGCCAAATTGTTTGTATTCAGTAATGTCAACAACAGTCCTCATATCTGCTTCAGGTGGAAGAAGAAGTTCATAAAATTAACCTTCACCAAGACAGAGAGACTCTCTGGTTCCCTCCCTGGTCACTGTGAAGGGCCCATGTGGTTCCCTGGCCATTCGCTCCAAGACCCTGTGCTTTCGGTAGGAGGATCTCAGGAACATGGGAAATACCACAGCTGTTCTTTTGACCCCACTCTTTGATCCATGGCCTTCCAAAGCCCACTCATCCTGTGGCCCGTTGCAGATGGCTCCACGGCTCCTGATGAGCCCTCTCATCATATCTCAGTATGAAGCATTTTAACAGCATCTCTAGTTAAAGAGTCACCACCTGATGGTATCACACAGTCTCACTGACTAGCTTTAGAACAGAGCTGGTCTAATCTTAGAGTTTTGGATTTATTTGAAACAGTAATATTTTGAACAGAAACTACTGAACTCAGTTACAGAAGTAGCACTGATGTTGCCTAGATTTCCATTTCAAGTGACCTGAATTTTCATTCTGCAGCTTCAGAAAATCAGCTGGTTTCTTTTTTCATTTTTACATTGATTTTATAGCGTTTTGCAACATAAATAGTGGGAGCACACTGTATGTCATATGATATCCTATTATATTTATTTTATTGTTAAATTATCAAAAGGTTTTATTAATAATGATTTACCATCTTCTTTTCAGGTTCAAAATAACTTCTGCCTGAGTTTTATTGACAGCTTGTGCAATAATCAAAGATTTTTCCCAAGAAAAACCTTTTCAAGGATAGCTTCCTAAAACCCTGTAAAAATTTCATTTATCCTGGCAAATAATTATTCACAGAAGTAGCATCATGAAGTCAATGTGACTATTGGCATGATCCAGGAGAGCAATGGTGATCACCACTGGGACACATCTCCCTCGTGATTTGAAAGGCTATGACAGCAGGTATCACAGAATCACAGAATGGCAAAGGTTGGAAGGGACCTCGGGAGATCATCTAGTCCAGACCTCCTGCTAAAGCAGGTTCTCCTAGAGCAGGTTGCACAAGACATCATCCAGGCGGGCTTTGAATATCTCCAGAGGAGGAGACTCCACAGCCCCCATGGGCAGCCTATTTGGAGGTATGTGGCTCCCAGGATCAGCCCTCTCAGCTCCAGAGCCAGTTATCACTTGACACACCTGAAAGAGCTTCTTTAACGCTTCCTTACAATAAAATCCTAAGGCGGTAGTGGATTGTGCAAAAATCTGTCATTATCAGTCAGCCATGTGGAATAGTGTGAACGGACTAGTCATTAAAAAACAAAACCAAAACAAAAAACCCCAGAAGAACACCCAGGAGAATGGTTTGCTACCCTGGCTTCAGAAATCCGCTGTGCAGCCTGTGAGTTGTAATACATGACATAGTCTATACAGTTCCTTGGCTTGTTGCTATTTTAGAAACCAGGAGTAAGTTCCTCACAGCCCTTCACACAGTTTTTATAGCGTCATTACAATATGCCTCAAGAGCAGAAATCTCACTATGAAAGTACATAGCATTAGTCTCTGACAATTTTTTAGCCTTCTCATCTGCCATGCGTTTATAAGCATAAATTACATACGTTTGCTTTCCCCACCGATGCACAGCGATGGCCCATGAGAAATTTCATAGAAGCAGTTCTTGGTGTGTGTTGGGAGAAGGATGGAGGCATCACAGATGTTGGAAAGTGATTTCTTTGTCTTCATTTTGTCTCTTAACAAAATGAAAATACTCTTTCTGTCTAGCAAGATAAGTTGTTTCGCGTAATGTGCATTTGATAATGATAACAAGGGAGAAATGCTTAACCTAAGGTACGGTACTTTGCACTCAAATTAATTGCCTCTTTAAAATGTGCTTGTATAAACTGTGAGTTTAAACTCTCATTCCTTGTGAACAGCTCCTCCAATATTATGTTTGTATTAGAGGAAAACTTTCAGGACATCCCTAGGAAACTAATCCCCAGGAGGGATGAAATTCAGGAGAGGCTAACAAGGCTGCACCTTTGATCCACTCTCCCCACAGCAAAGCCAGACAGGATTGTGCCACAGCCTTTAACAAAAATACGTGGGGAATTTTAAACCCAGAGGAATCTGCAATCTTTACAATCCAGGATACTTTCCATTAGGTCTTCTCTTGCAATGTTTCTGCCTTATACCTCTTTCATATGCAAGTCCGTTTGCTGGGGTGACAAGACTGAATGTCACTGAAAGTCTCCATGTAGCCTTCACGCTCTGCCACACAGCAGATATTGCCTAAGTGTGGCAACATAGGGGTTAATTAAAGGAAAAGAAGCACTTTTACACTTCCTTACCTTTGCCTCTCTCTCTCAAAATTATTGTATTACTGCAAATTTAAAGGGTTACGACGAGCGATACATGCATCTACTGCTCACAATCATTTTTCAAGACAAGGGGATTTATATATCAAAAAATGCCTTGAAAAACCTGTCAGAACTATGTTATTTTCCACAAGTTTGGTTCTCTCTCTTAGCTCTTAATGTGTTGTTTATTGACAGGCAGTTCAGTGTCTGAAGCTCAGGAGCAGAGGAGCAACTCACCTCTGGCAACATTTCAAAACACGCTGCTAATTACCAGAACTATGTTTTGACTAATAGCAATACCAGAACCTTTTGCACAAACCTGACTCCTTAGCGAGAGAGACCACTATTTTATTTCATTGCATTTGCAGAGATTTGAAATGACAGTTTTGGTTCGGAGAAGGTGGGGTGACAATAGTGCAGAATTTCACAAGATGACTGCGATAAATGCAGCAGCAAAAGCAAAGAATGCTTAATAGAAAATGAACCTCAGCACCTATTATTACTGCTCGTCCAAGATGTGGGATTTCCTTAAATCGATTTCATATTTCAAGGGGTTTTAGTCAGCATTCAAACAAATTGCATTTAGAAAGTAACAGATTAAAATCCACAGACACTGCCCAGCTGATTCTGGTTAATGTAATGAAAATTGGCTGTGAATGACTAAGGCGATACCTTTGAAGATCTCACTCTCACTACAAGACTGAAAAATCAAGTCTACTTAGCAGTTCAACTTTTGTGTCATAACTATTTTTCCTTCTACACCTTTTAAGTATCTATGCACCGGGTTTCCTAGGGGAAGCAGAGGAAGATGTTTTTAAACCTACGTCCCTCGATAATTCATCCCGGCATGAAAAGCCCTCCATAGCTGCTGGGGACCAGACCATGCCATGCAGGCAGTAGTAGCCAAGGGAGCTGACGCGAGATGTCCTGCTGTAAGATCAGTCTCATTCAGAGCCAGCCATAAGTGATTTTGCTTTCCTGTGCAGGTCGATGGATACCTAAATGTCTGTGAAATGGTACCATGGCAGCAAGGTAATGCTCCTATATTTCTTTTAATGACAGTTTCTGTTTTTCACTGCCACTCTACCCCATTAATCCCACTCTGCGAGCTGAAAAATGAGGTTCCATATATCCAAATAATGGGTTGCATGTGTTCTCAAGGTCTGTTCTGTATCTAAGTTTCCCTAACTCTTAAAGAACCATTATTAAAGTATCTGAAATCTTTCTCATCCTATACAACGTTATAAAGCATTTTATAAGTCAATAAATTCCTGACAAGGTTCTCGCTCCACCTTTCATATGCCAGCCCCAAGGCCCAGTGCTCCCATGCAATGTCTGCTGAGTTACAGGGTACAAAGTCAACTAGCTCCGCATTTGCGGAGGGAGACACGTGCATGTTAGATCTTACTCTTGCTGAAGTACATGCAGAAAGAAAGTAGAATTTCTTCTACTGTGATTATAGAGACGGTAGGCAAATCCATGTTTCTTCTCAGAAGGAAACAAGCCTACTCTCAGCACATTGCTCAAAGGCTTTGGCCCAGTGTGGGCCACCTTGGATGGCCTGGTGTTGTTCTGCTCAAGTTCACTTGCAGTCTCTGCTGGGACACCTTATTTTCAATGGCACTGCTGCCTGGCTGCAGCCAAGACCCTGCTTCAGAGCTCTCCTCCGTTCCTGGGGAGCAGCCTGAAGGAGCCGCAGGGCAATGCCTCTAGCAAGCCCTGCCCTTCCATCAGCAACTGATCCTTCACTCCATAAATGTCTACAAAGCAACCTCAGGGTATGGTGGAAAAGGGATTTGAAGCAGGCTGGATGCAGAACTGGCATCCAGCATGATGTGGGCATTGCCAGGCATCTTTCTCTTAGATGGAACAGCAGCATCCTTTCCCTCTGTGCAGCCTGGCTCTCTGCTTTGCTCTTAAAATCCGTTCTGAAGTTATGCAAGGTTTTCCCTCTCCCCCCTCCTTGAATTTTATACGACTGGGGGATTTTCGGTAGCAAGTCTTTGACCCTTGTTTCTATGAGCGTGCAGTTCATGTTTACCTCGGAGAGCGACGCCTGGGCTTGTTTAGAGGAGTAAGTAACAAATCAGGTAAAGTCTGTGTGACAGGTGAAAAGAGAATAAATCTCTTTAAGAGCATAAATCAGTCTCCTGGAGCTTGTCCTTGTAGAGGTTAAAGACAAAGTGACAACCAAAGACGACAGAGATCAAGGGCTAGAGTAACTAAGCTGTGTTGCAAGGAATTTATAATCTTTTGGCAATTAATCAGCAATAGTGGGGCCTGATCCACAAACACCTACAAAAACTACTATCCTTCACCCTTTTGACCGAACTGTACAAAATACAGAAGTGTCTCAGCACTGTGAAAATGGGCAGGGGTCTTAAAATATCCCAACATATCAGTTGGGATAATTCAGATGAAAGTTTTTATACAGGTTTTTAGCTGTGATGAGCAGAAGATGGGAAACTTGGAGCTTCTTTTGCCTTTTTTTCCCCTTTTTTAAAAAATTATCCTTATATGAAAATTCTTATTATTCTATAAAAGATTACTTTCCATCTATGAATGTACTTTCCTGGCATAGTAATTTGCAGAAGGAAAGTAACTGGATAAGGAAACACTATTTTTATGCACGCAGGTAGGGCAGGTTACCTAGCCATAGAATCATAGAATAATTGAGGTTGGAAAAGACCCTTAACATCATCCAACCCAACCATTAACCTGACACTGCCAAGTCCACCACTAAACCATGTCCCTTAACACCACATCTGCATGTCTTTTAAATACCTCCAGGGATGGGGACTCAACCACTTCCCTGGCCTGTTCCAATACTTGACACCCCTTTCAGTGAAGAAATGTTTCCTAAAGTCCAATCTAAAGCTCCCCAGCTGGGAATGAAACATTGCTCTTGATCCTGGTCCACAGCACAGCCACTTTACATTGCTCTGTCAACCTAAGGCAGGCTTCAAACTTGATTTATCCAGCCTCCAAGAAGCACTGCAGGCTTTGCAGTGTTCCCATTTAAGCTTCCACGGTGTGAGACCCCCAGCTAACAGCAGCATGTGGGACCCTGGCAGGAGAGGGATGGGGCCAGGGCTTCCTCACATTGCAGCATCCACCAGCTTCTCCCAGCCCAGGCTGAGCCAGATTTTCCCCAGCATAGCCCTGAGCAGGCTGGCAATCAGAAGACCACTAAACATGCTCTTTTTCCTCACCACTGAGAATCCAACTCCATCATTCTCATGCAGAGAGAGTTACAGGTCAGCAGGGACTGCTCTGCTCAGGGCTGTTCCTGAAGCTATGGGCAGCCCTGCACATCCAGCGTGTGACAGCCATTGCCACTTAAATGCTGATATACTCAGCCCTTTGTGAAAATTAAATCATCCAACTTAGCCATCCTTTATTTAAGCTGGTTTTCTATGCAAATGGTAGTTTATTCTAACATTCATCAGACTTTCAGTGTTTCCAGACATGGCCGTTGTTAAAACACACCAAAGCCACCATTCCTGCATGAAATGTCCGAGTTTCCCGCCGAATGGACCAGCAAAGCTCTGTCTGTGGGGAGTAAAGGTTGCTGCTGCGGGGGAAGGACGGCAGCGGGGAGAGGGGACGGGAGAGGAGGGAGGAGGCTTGGGCTTCCTCCATAGACATGAGATTGTACTCCAGGCTTTCCCTGGAAAAGTCCTGAGGGAGTCCAAGCTGCTGGGTTTTGCCAGTCATAATCAACTTCACCTTTTGCACTTGGATGCTCAGCTTAGCTGGTCACCCCAGATTCTCATTCAAAACACATGAAACCACGTTTTTAAGATCAGTTGATAACTGGTGCATTCTTTATCTTAGCAACTTTGGTCCTGTACCAGCAGAGCCGGGGTCTGCAGGTCTGTGAGCCCTTGTTTTCTGCAGGTTCTGCTTTTCCTGTGTGGAAATTCCGCGGGATTCCAAGATCCAATAGTTGACTTGCCTAGTGTTGCAGTGTAGACACACATCCACTCACGCCACAATCTAGGCAAAGAGAAAAAGGGAAGTACTCTTTCCGAGCAGGTAGACTGTGCTATTACAGGATCCCGGTGAGAAGGTTTCAAGTCAGTTAAGGACACCCCATTGCTTAATGAGCAAAACGGGGGCTGTTGACAGTCCACTAAATGTAGTTAAAGGGTGAGTTTGCAGTAAGCCAATTAATGATGGACATTAATTCCATCTAATTAATTTCCAAGGAGAAGTTATGGCTGGGGTAATCTGAGAGGCTTTGAGTTTCTCAGTTTGCAGCTAGGAATTGATTTTTAAAAAGTAATAACCTGAGAATGACCGAGAAACATGTTAGCTAAAATCAAAGCGGTGGGTTTAAAAAACAACCAATCAGAAGAAGACAGATTTGACACCATGAAGACAAATTATCTACTAAGCAAAATTAGGTTGAGATATTATGGCCAAGAAAGCAAATCCAGCCTTACAGGCAGCAAACTGCCTGCTTTAAAATGAAGGGAGATTGTTCTCAAAACTCAAGTTAAATGAAAGTATTATCTAAAATAAGTTGTGGAAAGAAATCTCAGAATGTGACTGACAAATCTGGACAACTCTGTAACTAAGGCAGAAATTCTGGAATCTCATTTAGAGGTCAACTACAAAAGAGGGAAAATGTGAATCTGTGCTGCTTTATAGTCACCAAAAATAGTATTTAACCCTTTAACAGATGCAAAAAAAGCTTTTTCACTGATTCTTTCTCTCCAAAATTAATTCTCAGTCTATCCTAAAGTCTTGGTTTCTAGCTGAAAATCAGTAGTGACAGTGGTGTGACAGCAAAATTAAAGAAGTGGCATTTGATTGAGATAGGAAATGCATATTTCAGAATGCTTTGGATTTTGTTTAATATTAGGGAAACTATATAAGTTTTGCTATATGCTGTTCTTTCAATACAGTTTAAAAACCCCTCAGTGCTGCACTTGTCACCGTGAAGTGTTCCCCCGTCAACAAGGAAGATCAGCATTGACGTTTCTGGCATTGCTAAAGTAAAAACACAAATATGTTTTAAGTAAACTCTTTCCTCCATCTAAAATAAGTGAGTGAAAAAAGGCACTATCACCTCTTCCCCAAAGATTGCAGGTAAAGCCTAACCAATAAAGTCATATTATATTCCTCCACACAGCCTTTCAGGGAGATTGAATCCACCACAGAAGCTCAAAACCAAACCACTGTGGACATCTGGGTGCTAGGCTGGCTTGTTGGCTGGTGCCGACACCAACGCCTGGGGATCCTGCGGATGCTGGTGCTTTGAATCTCAGCAGTCCCACCATCAGGGTATGAGGAGGGTTGGCTCTTTCTACTACCCTGGGCAAGCAAGAGAGGGACCTGGTTTCTAAAACCTCACTGAAATCCTGTCTGTCTCCCTGGTCATTTCTAGAGTGCTCACTGGCACAACCTCTGAGCCCTCAGTCATTTACGCGTCCCCGAGCCTCTCAGTAATTTAGCCCTTACATGGAGCCTCTCAGTAATTAAGTAACACTTTCATTTCCCTTCTGGTTCCCCTGTGTGTCTTCAAATTCTGGTGCATCTTCCATAATACAATAAGGCAGAAAAATCTCTCTTCTCTACTCTCTGTGTCACACAGAAACACACCCCCTCTCTGCAGAGGAGAATCATAGAATCATAGAATGTTTTGGGTTGGAAGGGACCCCTAGAGGTCATCTAGTCCAGATGGACATTGCACTGCCTACCCTCTGCCTCGCACCCCCTTCTCCTCCTCCTCCTCCTTCTCCCCCACAGCCATGCTCCGGGGGGTCCCCGGGTGGCTCACGCTGATCATTCCCCACCACCCTGAGAAATACCTTCACATTTACGACATTCTGCCTCCACCTAAAAGACACATCATCCCCTGGGGTGTTCTCAACATCAGCCGGAGCCGCACTAACCCCTGTTTGCCTGTTGCAGACAAATTGTTCTTGGAGCCCTATCTGCCTAACGCTGCATCTAGCAACCAGGCACCCCTCTTCTGATATCTTGTTAAATTTGCTGTTTCTTTCCTTGTCATGCATGAAACTGGTCTTTTTTTCCTAAAATCCCAAATGTTTGCAGTGTTCAAAGTAGCCGAGTGTAGACAATAGTCCAGCTTGGATTTTCCAGTTTTATCTCCATCCTTTCTCCAGCCTCAAGCATTAGGGTTTAAGTAGTGACTTGATATAAATCCAAATGATTTCTATTTTTTTTTCCCCCAGTAACAATCTGTCTTTGAATAGATAAAATAAAATTAATTTTGTTTTCCTGAAAAACATAATGAGGGTGGAAACAGCGAGATAAAGAAAATGAAAAGCAGAGTATGAAGCTTTTAGTAAAAGGACTTTCGTTTGTAACACATGGAGAAAAAATAATAATGTGCA